>NC_090756.1:32871282-32873782 GCF_036898095.1 Palaemon carinicauda | reverse complement strand
AGAGAGAATAATTTTCTTTTTGACGAGATTAAATTGAGAGAACAGTAAATGAGGATATGTTTTTGCTCCGTTAGTTCTTCAGAGAGAGTGAGAGAGAGAGAGAGAAGAGCGAGAGAGAGAGAGGAGAGAGAAGAGAGAGAGGAGAGAGAGAGAGAGAGGGGGGGGGGGGGTTGAGAATTGGAAACCTCGATACTATTGTTATGATAGGATGCTTCTTAACCGTATTTTCACTAAGAAAATCTTATCCAAAAATTAAGAAATGTAACCGTTATTCCAACCATTTTTGGTTAAAATGTCAAATTTTCACAGAAAAAACTTCAACCAAGTAAAATAGTTATTATCGTTAATCCTTTTCCTACAACACAAATTGAACTTATGGGATTTGATCAATAACCCAACTCAAACCGTCAAGCAATAAAGTGGACCACTAATGATGTCACTGCATCCAGAGGTGGCGGATGTACAATAACTTCACGAAATTCATTTGCTATTTGGTGCATCAGTTTTGGCGTCTACTGTACATGGCATCTAAGTTAGGTTAGTGGAGAACTTTAGGTTAGGCCTAGGTTATATTCCTTTGTTTGTTTCAGTGGGGGGAGATATGTTTTTTTTTTTTTTTTCTGGAGGCTCTGTCACTTTTTTTTTCCCAAAAAATTTATTTTTAGACATTGGCAAAAAGTGCCTTGTTTCAAAACCAACCAAGTTCATTTACCAAAAAAACATCGAAATTATTTGATAAACACAAGAATATGTCTGGAAACAGGTTCACTATTATTATTATTATTATTATTATTATTATTATTATTATTATTATTATTATTATTATTATTATTATTATTATTATTGTTGTTGTTGTTGTTATTATTATTATTATTAAATATTATAACAATGATAATAATAACAATTCACTTTTACTTCTTGTTTATGCGTCTTGCAACCTTCCTAAACAGCACTACAGTATTCTCACTACAATAAAGGGGAGTTCAGTTTAAATTTTTCAATCTTGTAAATCACTTATCAATTCTTGTAACAATGGGATTTCCCCTTAAAAACCAATTTCGATTAGTTTCTGATATTCAGAATTTGCAAAATTTAAAAAGAAAATCCCCCTACCGATAACAAATTAATTTGCTAGAAATTTATTTGTTAAGATTTTGCTTTCCACAAATTGAGTCCCTATTTCGTTGGGAAATTTCAAGGTTATTTCGGTATTTTTATATTAATCTCAAAAACACTTTGTTATAGTTAAGTTTGTTGAATAATATAGGAAACGATGAAAACCTTTACAGTAGGTTAATCGAAGATTGCGAAAAATGTTAAGTACTACTACTACTACTACTTACTACTACTACTACTACTACTGCTGCTTGCTGCTGCTGCTGCTGCTGCTGCTACTATTACCAATAAAAAATTTTAATGATTATAATTTTGGCTTGACGATAATACTAGAATAATGCAAAATTCAACCCTTTTAAAGCTAATAGTTCTCAACATATTTATTTTGTTAATGTAAAACTCAGTCTGTTCATTTACTGACAAAAAGTACGAAAGAAATGACCTCATATTATGATGATAAACTAACAGTAACCAGTAAAGTGGTTTTGCAATATTCTAAAATATTGAGAATGAAGAAGTGGAAGTACGAAGCATCCGTTTAATCATCCTGATATCTCTCTCTCTCCTCTCCTCTCTCCTCTCTCTCTCTCCTCTCTCCTCTTCACTCTCCTCTCTCTCTCTCCTCTCTCCTCTCTCTCTCTCTCAACTACTTCGACAATGGCCCATTCTTAAAATGATTGAAAATAGTATTAAAAAGTCTCTCTGAAAAGAAGTTTGTATCACTAATACATGTTCTACGTCAGCCATTGATGGACACTGTTCGAGGCAGTACTGAAGCAAATGTGCTTCTCTTTTGACATCCTTTGACAAGACTACACCTTTGACCTACGGCCTGGCCTGCCTTCTCGTTGCACTTTTTACGGCTGACATTCGACCTGCATTAGGACAGACCAGAGGAAGGAATTTGCTTCTGAATGGCTCTAAGGGAAAAGGGATTTTGTCGCTCAGAGTTTTTGTGATTCTCTTATTTATGGATTTTGTAGTGAATGGATATTCATAGAGTCATGTGAATCGAATTATTCATATTTAATTTCGTAAGTTGATCGCATAAATAATAAATAAAAAAATAATAAAAGCGAGTTGAAAAAAAAAAAAAAAACCTTAATGAGAAAAAAAAAGGTAAAATAGCGTTATGAATGAAAGTAAAGATGATGAAAATCTAAATGGTGAACAATTAAAGGTCTAAAATCAATATTTCTGTTAGAGATTTACAGCTATTTTCCTTATGGATATCACCTATTTACTGAAATTTTTAACTGCTATTGGAAATGCAATCACCCTCTTCACTAAGACATCAATAACCAACATGTGGCAAAATGGGCAAAGTCTGCCCAGGGGCCAAACGAGGCCTGAATACCAAGGCTTATGTGAAAGAGTGTCTTCA
>NC_090756.1:32858782-32866282 GCF_036898095.1 Palaemon carinicauda | reverse complement strand
GCATTATTATTATTATTATTATTATTATTATTATTAATGTTGTTGTTCTTGTTGCTAATTATTTATTAGTAGTTATATATTTGATATTTACATTCTTATCTGTTTCATTGGCATTCATACATTTCATAACATAGACTTTGCATCTATTTTCTTATATATATATATATATATATATATATATATATATATATATATATATATATATATATATATATATATATATATATATATATATATATATATATATATATATATATATATATATATATATATATATATATATACATGTAGATATTGTACCAACCATGTTTCACACAATTGTACATAATTCCTTTTGTATATATTATGCTTGTATCTTCGCTCTTTCCTCGCACTAAAACGAACATGAAAATTCATGTCTGGTTTTTCCTCTGTAATATTGTCTGTCTTTTGAACTTGTTATGTCCTGTTGCCTTGAGGTACTTCTATATAAGGAGAGAGTTCTACAATAATATAACTCAGTCGTTTCCAACCTGCCTTTGAGTTCACAACCTTACTCGGCGCCGTCACATTGGTGACCCCGGAAGTCGACTCGCTACCACTGCCTTCCACCCCCACCTCCCTTGCCCCTCCATCATTGGTACTATGACAGAGACGGACTCTACTACATCAGTTGGCGATGCCGCCGCCCCATTGAAACTTTCACCGTTCGCCACTGTAGAGGCGTTTGCTTGGTTTCAACGCGCAGAAGTCCACTTCCGTATCAGGGGCGTGACTCGCTCAACCATCAAAGTGGATTATGTTCTCGCGGCGATACCCGAGGACACCTTCCCAGAAATATCCGACTGGCTTTGTGAACAAGAAGACACCCCAATAGTGTATGACGCCCTCAAAACATACCTTCTGCAGCAGTACTCGCCGTCGCCAGCCGCCCGTATAGTAAAGCTCTCGCAACAACCGTTGGGGGACCAAAGGGTTTCGTTTGCCCTCTGGGAAATGACCAGTATCGCTCGCCTTCAACCTGCCGCAGACGGCTCTCCTCGTGAGGTGAACCTACTTTGTGCCCTTTGGATATGCCGTTTACCCGAACCTGTACGCGCTGCCATACCCGATGTCGATAGTTTACCCATAAAGGACTTGATGACCAAAGCCGACGCCCTTATGGACAGCCACTTCAAGACCTCCATCAACGCCTCCACCCCTGACGACGAGGATGCCTATTCAACGTCAACCAAAGCTGAGATGAATGCCGTAGGACATACACGCCTACCCCGTGACGTGCCTAAGCAGCAACAAAGCGGCCCACCACCCACCAATCACTCGCGCCCCAACGAACGACTTCTACAGCCACTTACTACCTCCCATCCGCCGCAGTTTTGCTACTACCACTTCAAATTCGGGGTAACCGCAAAGAAATGTGCCAAGGATTGTCAGTGGCCAAAAAACGTGTAAGTAGGCCATCGCTTGTGGCGGTGGCCTCCCATATTTCTAATCTTTTCTTTTTACAGGATGCAGGAATGGGCGTGCAACTTTTGGTAGACACGGGTGCTTGTCGTTCTCTTTTGCCAAGGAAACTCTTCAAGGCACGACGTAGTCTGTCTACATCTGCCGACGTCCGCTTAGTAGCTGCCAACGGATCTGCGATACCCACCTACGGTTACGAGAACCTTACGTTATCGTTCGGAAACGGTAAATTCAATTAGAAGTTTCTCGTTGCTCAAGTCACAATGCCAATACTTGGTGCGGATTTCCTCTCTCATTTCCACCTTCTGGTCGATGTCGCCCACCGACGATTGGTCAACGCAGACTCGTACTTGTCGACACCTCTTCAACCCGCCCCCTCTAACTTCGCTCTCCACATCAGCGCACCCACAGATGCCTACGCCCACCATCTCATGTCGTACCCGGAAGTTTTCCGTTCAGAACTTCGCCAAACACCCACAGTTCCTGCCAAGCACAGTATTTATCACCATATTAAGACGACAGGACCCCCTGTGTTCGCAAAATTCAGACGTCTGGCACAGGAACGATTGGCAGCCGCCAAACAGACGTTCGCCAGAAGGGAGATAATGGGCCTTTGCCAAAAGGCCTCCAGCCCATGGTCGTCACCCTTACACATCGTTCTGAAGAAATACGACTCCCTCTGTCCGTGCGGGGATTACAGGCGCCTGAACATGCAAATAGAACCGGATCACTACCCCCTCCCAAACATTGCCGACGTGACCTCCTACCTGCACAAAGCGAAGGTTTTCTCTATGCTCGACCTCCTGAAGGGGTATTATCAGGTGCCTATGAACCCGGAAGACTGCCATCACCACTCCGTTTGGTACATACAACTTCAATTACTCCTGTTTTGGCCTTCGTAATGCTGGGTCAACGTTTCAACTTCTCATGGATGGCATCTTAGGGGACCTCCCTTTCTGTGCATGTTATATGGACGACATACTTATGTTCTTTTCCTTAAAACAGGAACACCTCCGTCACCTGCACATCGTGCTCGACCGCCTGCAACAAAACGGCATTGTAGTCCGGTACGACCAGTGTACCTTGGACGCCAACGAAGTATCGTTCTTAGGGCACCGCATCACTCCTGAAGGTGTCCACCCCCCTCCCTGAGAAGGTAGCAGCAGTTCAAAACTTCCCCGTGCACTCGACCGTCAAAGCTCTGCAGGAATTCTTGGGCATGATCAACTATTATCCCCGTTTTCTGCCAGCCATTGCCGCCACTCTTGCTCCCCTCTACGCCTCCCTTAAGGGCAAGCCAAAGGACCTGAAGTGGGTTCCCCTGGAAGACGCAGCCTTCTGCAATGTATAAAAGGCCCTATCAACTGCTGCGGCTCTCACTTTTCCTATCCCACACGCCCCTCTCCTTCTCTCCACCGATGCCAGCGACGTCGCTATTGGTGCAGTACTCGAGCAGGTGGTCAACGGCTCGCCCCGCCCATTGGCCTTCTTCAGCAGAAAACTGTCCAAGGCAGAATCGGGTTATTCTACCTTCGATCGAGAATTGCTGGCGGTGTACTTGGCTGTCCGTCACTTTTGCAATTTCTTAGAAGGTACGCCCTTCGTCATTCGCACAGACCACATGCCTCTGTTGCACGCCTTCACTCGACAGTCTGAGTCCTGGTCCGCTCGTCAACGCCGACATCTCTCCGCCGTGGCTGAATACAATTGCACCCTCCAATACGTCCCTGGGAAAATGAATCCCGTTGCCGATGCCTTGTCAAGAAACACGTTGGCTGCCGTTCAACTGGGATTGGATTACAATGCCCAGGCTGAAGCCCAACGACAGGATCCAGAGTATCAAGCTTGTAGGACATCTTGCACGTCCCTCCGTTGGGAAGACTTTCCCCTTTGAAGACTCCAACACTACCCTCCTCTGTGACGTCAGTACTGGTAGACTGCGACCTTGGATTCCTGCTCCCATGCGCCGAAAGGTGTTTGATTTCATTCACGGCCTTTCACATCCCTCGTGCTGTTCTACTGCACAGCTGCTGAAGGCAAAGTTCATTTGGCACGGCATTTCTAAGGATGCTAAGGATTGGGTCCGCGCATGTACGTCTTGCCAAAATTCCAAAGTACATCGACACCCGGATTCAGGAGTGGGCACCTTTCCTCAACCTCAGCGTCGTTTCGCACACATTCACGTCGACGTTTAAGGCCCCCTACCCCCATCACAAGGACATCGTTACCTGTTTACCGTCATCGACTGCTCCACTCGTTGGCCTGAAGCCATTCCCATGGAAACTGCAAAGTCTGCCTCATGTACATCTGCCTTACTCTCTGGATGGATTTCAAGATTCGGTATCCCTGAGCATATTACTTCTGGCAGGGGATCCTTTTCACCTCTCAATTGTGGACGTCATTAGCGAATCCCCTGGGCATCACCCTACATCAGACAACGGCCTACAACCCCAGTGCCAATGGAATGGTTGAACGTTTTCATCGCACCCTCAAAGCAGCTTTGATGTCCCGCTGCAAGGATTGCAACTGGTTTACTCAGTTTCCCTGGGTCCTCCTGGGACTGAGGACCACTCCTAAAGACGTCCTCGACGTCTCGGCAGCTGAAATGGTATATGGCGACCCGTTGGTCGTCCATGCCGAATTTTCTCCTTCTAAAACCTCCTCCGACGATCTCCTGCGCATATGTCACGTCGTGGGAAAATTTACTCCGTGCCGCCAGACTTACAAGCCCCCAGCGAAGCATCACATACCAACGGACTTGCACTCTGCAACGCACGTCTTCCTGTGCAATGACAACAGCAAGCCACCACTAACGCCCCCTTACACGGGCCCTTTTCTTGTGATCCAACGCAGTCCGAAAGCATTCCTCCTAAACCTTCGGGGCAAAGAATACTGAGTCTCCATTGATCGTCTAAAACCTGCTTATCTACTGGCAGATAACCTGCCTACAGTTCGCCTCTCTAGATCAGGGCGCCCTATTTAACATGTACAGTATGTCATTTTTAGGGGAGGAGCCATGTACCAACCGTGTTTCACACAATTGTACATAATTCCTTTTGTATATATTATGTTTGTATCTTCGCTCTTCCCTCGCACTAACGCGAACATGAAAATTCATGTTCGGTTTTTCCTCCGTAATATTGTCTGTCTTGTGAACTTGTTATGTCCTGTTGCCTTGAGGTTTAGTATATAAGGAGAAAGTTCTACGATAATATAACTCAGTCGTTTCCAACCAGCCTTTGAGTTCACAACCTTACTCTGCACTGTCAAAATATATATACATATATATATATATATATATATATATATATATATATATATATATATATATATATATATATATATATATATATATATATATATATATATATATATATATATATATATATATTATATATATATATATATATATATATATATATATATATATATATATATATATATATATATATATATATATGATAAATTAATATATATATATATATATATATATATATATATATATATATATATATATATATATATATATACATCTATATATATATATATATATATATATATATATATATATATATATATATATATATATATATATATATATATATATATATATATATATATATATATATATATACATACACATATATACATATATATATATATATATATATATATATATATATATATATATATATATATATATATATATATATATATATATACATCTATATATATATATATATATATATATATATATATATATATATATATATATATATATATATATTTATATATATATATATATATATTTATATATATATATATATATATATATATATATATATATATATATATATATATATATATATATATATATATATATATATATATATATATATATATATATATATATATATATATATATATATATATATATATATATATATATATATATATATATATATATATATATATATATATATATATATATATATATATATATATATATATATGTATATATATATATATATATATATATATATATATATATATATATATATATATCTATATATATATATATATATATATATATATATATATATATATATATATATATATATATATATATATATATATATATATATATATATATATATATATATATATATTATTAAACTTTATATGTAATAATTGTAACATGGTTTTTATAATATAAAATATAAATCTGGATCTAGAATCCGGACACTTTGAGTATTTTTGACGTAATCCTGTCCACATACAGAAAGAAACACAGACAAATGAATAAATGAATAAATGAAAAGAACCGACCGGATTTTATAACCTCCTTGGCGGTGGTAATAAGACAACATTTATCAAGAAAATCGTATTGTGTCATTTTCAGGATAAAATTAGGGTTTAAAATCATATAACTCGACGTTAATCATAATTAAAAGGAACTATTTTCGAAGTATCTGTAAAAATGACTGAAATTAACGTCCTCCACAATTTACCATAAACAAGACATATATCATTTTGACGACTTTATCCAGACATTAAATGTAAATTGTTATGATATTTATTTAGAAAAGCATATGCGAATTGCACAAAACGTGACGAAACAAAACAGCTGCTATTAAAGATTATCTCAAAAGTGTTCGTTCAAAGACTAAATCCCTTACAAGAGTTTTTCATTTACTTTTTTTTTTATACAAACTGGGCGTTAAAATATGAAAACTACATAAAAAAAAACTAGAACATTTCAACCAGACACACTCAAGGTTTAGCTGTTTCTTGATTACCCTTTATCTATTAATTAGTGTACGTGACCCGTCAAAAATAATGGCTAAGTATTTAGGTAGATATGCACACACACGCATACATACCCCATTTCATCAGGGTTTGAGTATTTCCCCACAATCTGAATACAGGTGTACCGGTTTGAAATTACCCCCTCCAAATCTTACCCCCCGGTAATTTGAAACCGGATTCAAACTACCGGGGGGTAACTTAATACCGGTTTCAAGCTACCCCCGGGGGTAATTTGAAACCGGTTTTATGCTACCCCCCTGGTTTCAAATTACCCCCCTCGTTTTTGCGCAGGATCTCATCATTTATGAATATTAATAAATTGCTTTTGATCAGGGTCAACACAATCATTAGGTAATATGTATATACATGTACTGTTTCACCTATTGGTATCGTTTATTAATATCCAGCCTTAATCCGTCTTATGTTTATATCTTGGCTAATAAATGTCTGCTATTCCATTATCAGATCTCATCATTTATGAATATTAATAAATTGCTTTTGATCAGGGTCAACACAATCATTAGGTAATATGTATATACATGTACTGTTTCACCTATTGGTATCGTTTATTAATATCCAGCCTTAATCCGTCTTATGTTTATATCTTGGCTAATAAATGTCTGCTATTCCATTATCAGTCATGGGCGCATATTTGACCAAGACAGGAAGACGAGGTGAAATTTGATTTTGACGGTTATTTTTTCCATTATTTGAAATATTTCATAATTATATTGCAAGCAAATATTATATAAGGTATAATCAACATATTGATCATAAGTATATATGTATACATACATATACATATACATATGTGTATATATATATATATATATATATATATATATATATATATATATATATATATATATATATATATATATATATATACTGTATTTATATATATATATATATATATATATATATATATATATATATATATATATATATATATATATATATATATATATATATATATATATATATATATATATATATATATATATATATATATATATATATATATATATATATATATATATATATAATACATGTATATGTATTTGTATGTATGTTGTAAATACTATATCATTCATGATATCTGTAAATAATTGACACTTTTAATAAAGCAAGATTGTAAGCAATTATAACAGTTTTAATAAAACATGGTACAGTACATGCTTCTACTGTACTTACATTGGTTGTTTGTATACGAAAACACCTGGACTACGGAAAAGTCGTTACACTTTA
>NC_090756.1:32846282-32848782 GCF_036898095.1 Palaemon carinicauda | reverse complement strand
TTTACGATACAAACTTGAAGTTTTGGAAGTTTTCCTTAGAAGGAAGTCTCTTCCGAGATACAGAAGTTGATTCACCAACTGTGGAGTTTGCAGTAATGGCAGGATTCAGATCGCAAGAACCCAAACAAAATCCCCACAGATTAAAAAGTACAAAGTTTGAAGGCTGGTGATTAGTGGGAGTTAATGCCAGAAGCGTATCATCATTAAGAACTTTGGCGAATAGATTACTAAAGATAAATTTGCAAACAATAATTAGATGGTTTGATTATAGCCAAAATTATCCTAGGTTGATAAAAACTTTATATTTGTGTCTTGTCTAATGAGTACTGCTTTATACCTATGATTGAGTCTAATTATCAACAACAACAACAAACACAGTCGTTCTTGGTCCACAGCAGGAAAAGACCTCAGACCTGTCCTTATTCATGACTAAGGTTTAGTCATTTTCATCACCCTGCTGGCAACTGCGGATTGGTGATGGTGGGAGATTTCGTCTGATCGCTCAAAGCAATCCAACCTCGCACTGCCTTGGGTTAGAGTTCGCTTGCTTGAGGGTTCTGTACCCTCAGGCACACTATTTTATCTGTTTTCTTATTACCTTTCCTCACCGGGCTATTTTTCTGTTGTAGCCCTTAAGCTTATAGTATCCTTCTTTTCCAACTAGGACTGTAGCTGAGCTACTACTACTACTACTACTACTACTACTACTACTATTATTATTATTATTATTATTATTATTATTATTATTAATATTATTATTATTACTACCACTGGCTAAGCTACAATCCATGTTGGAAAAGCAGGATGCCATAAGACCAAGGATTAGAACAGGGAAAATAATCCAGTGAGGAAAGGAAATAAAAAAAAATATATGACACGTAATGAGCAATCAAAATCAAATATTTAAAGATCAGTAACAACATTAAAAAAAATCATGTATAAACAATAAAAAGATTTATGTCAGCCTTTATAACATAAAAAAACTTTTTCTGCATGTCTGAACTTTTGAAGTTCTACTACTACTACTACTACTACTACTACTACTACTACTACTACTACTACAACTAATAATAATAATAATAATAATAATAATAATAATAATAATAATAATAATGATATCGCATCCGTATGAAATCAAAAGTAACGAACCCAGTACGAATTATTTATCATTCTTTTTCATCACATAAATCAGTGGGCTTCATTTTAACTCATGCATCTGAATTAGGTTATTTTAGACTTAATTTTTCATTCTCATGATTCACTGACGCCTCAATGGAACTGTTAAATTCAACGGTTTAGTAATTCTTTATCGGCTGAAAAGAGGCTATGTTGCAGTGGCATGTAATTAGCTTAATTGGGCATAACTGGCTATAACCATATGACGCATTAGCACACACACACAAACATACACACACACATACACACACACACACTCACACACACACACACACACACACACACACATATATATATATATATATATATATATATATATATATATATATATATATATATATATATATATATATATATATATATATATATATATATAAAACAATAGCGTATGCAGCCGTTTCTAGTCCACTGCAGGACAAAGGCCTCAGACATACCCTTATTGATGTCTGAGGTTTGGCCAGTTTTCATCACCACCAGTGCGGATTGGTGTTGGTGAGAGATTTCGTCTGATCGCTCACAGCAAACCAATTTAGTATGGATAGCCTTCACTAGGATAAGGTTGCCCGAACCTTTTCACCACGTTAAGGTATCCACTCAGAAAAGGTGTGTATGGGAGGAGAGTGATGGAATTGGAGGTAGAGGGAACGAGAAGGAGAGGGAGACCAAAGCGAACATGGATGGACTGTATCAAGGATGACCTTCGATCAAAGGGATTAACCGGTAATGAGGTGTGGGACAGAGGTAGATGGAGAAAGCTGACCAAAAACATCGACCCCACGTAGGAGTGGGAAAAGATGTGGACAAAGAAGATGGATGAAAACAAATATGGTACTTTAATCTTATTAGATCTTAATGTTTCTTTTGATACAGTTGTACGCAAAATGCTACTAAATGATCTATGATCCATCGGTATTAGAAATCAAGCTTTTGAATACCTAAAAGCCTACTAGATTGACAGAAACTACGGTTTGCAAATTGGAAATTTTTATTCGTTATACGAACCATCAAACACAGAGGTAGAGGAGAGTCTACTGGGGAGTGTACTGGACCCAATATTATTCTGTATCTATACTTTTGGTCTATCGAAAGTACTACAAAGGCATACAGCGAAGTTCTAACTATTTGCGGATGATACATAATTTTACTTCTCCATAAATAATAAAGACGACATTACTGAAATTCTAAACCAAATTCTTGCCAGTGTTAGGGAATGGATAAAAATCAAATAACTAAAATTAAAAAAAAAATAAAACTGAGTTTATGGTGGACGGAAAGAAAAAAAGCCTAAGAAACTTTGGTGATATTCAAATAAACATAAATAACG
>NC_090756.1:32813782-32841282 GCF_036898095.1 Palaemon carinicauda | reverse complement strand
TATATATATATATATATATATATATATATATATATATATATATATATATATATATAGTGTGTGTGTGTGTGTGTGTGTGTGTGATGATGATGATTTTATCACTAAAACTGAAATTCTGCAATTCTACTAAGAGTTTCCCTAAGCATTGCCCATTTAGGAAGCGGCAAATTATATAATATGTTAACTTAGTAACATCGACTATACATCAGAATTCTGTGGTAGGGAACTCTCTATATCTTAATACTATATCTTAATAATATATCTTAATACTATATCTTTACTACATCTTGGGTAAAGGGTTTGGGAAATTCCCTGCATGATTCCTCACATCCAACTGATTCCAAACATCGAAGTTGGAGTGGAATTATTATTATTGTTATTACTAGCTAGGCTACAATGCTAGTTGGAAAAGCAGGATGCTATAAGCCCAAGGGCTACAATAGGGAAAAATAGCCCAGTGAGGAAATGAAACAAGAAAGTAAATAAAGTAAAGGGAAGTAATGAATAATTGAAATAAAATATTCAAGTAACAGTAACAACATTAAAACAGATCTTTCATATATAAAATATAAAAATTATAAAAGAACAATAGGAGGAGAAATATGATGAAATAGTGTGCCTGAGTGTACCCTCAAGCAAGAAAACTCTACCCTAAGACGGTGGAAGACCATGGCACAAAGGCTATGGCACTGCCCAAGACTAGAAAACAAAGGTTTGATTTTGGAGTGTCTTTGTCCAAGAAGATCTTAAATACTTAATTTTTGAGACTTTTTGTAACAAGGAAATATACTTTTCTCTATTCCCTGCTGAAGATTAGTGAAGTGAAAATAGAATAAAATTTTGAAAAAAATATATTTAACCACCTCATCTTTTCTAGTAATCTTATCTTCAAAATATTCGTGAGTATACAGTCTATTTCAGAGGCCTCAAATACTTAGATTAAAATACAGATGATTTTGTTAGGTCCTGAGCTGAGGGCGCTTTCCTTTTTTCGAGGGCAAAAGGGTGAAAAATTATTTCTCAACCAGAATTTTCTGACGAGCTAAAGAATTCATTTCTGACCAAAATCCACTCGGGAGTTTTTCAGAAAACGCGTTTGAAGTAGGTTACCTGTTTGTTGATATATTGGCATTTTTGTATGTATAATAATACAGGGTTATTATTATTATTATTATTATTATTATTATTATTATTATTATTATTATTATTATTAGCTAAGTTACAACCCTAGTTCCAAAAGCAAGATGCTATAAACAGGGATAAATAGCCCAGTGAGGAGAGGAAAATAATGAAATAAATACACATGAAAAATAAGGAACAAATAAAATATTTTACAAACAGTAATATCAAAATATAATATGCAGATATTATGAGTCCATGCAATTTATCATTTTTTAACTCGTGTATACCACATGAAAGTATATTAGATTATTTTTCTTTTTATATGTATCCCAAATATGAAGAGAAAATCAACGAATTAAATATAATGAATTTATTTTTTCATGCTGTAACGAGAATTTTCCACTTTTACGATGAGAATATTCTATCGGGAATATTAAATTTCAACTTGACTTTTATTTCCCAGCTAATATCATTTAACCCAGCTGGAAAGACCATTCAAATCCCTTCCAAATGATGTATTCAATATTTTTCTGTGGCAGTTCTGTCATCAGCTAGAGCTACTAGACCATGTATAAATTGATATATCGATTTTCCGAATTATAAAACATGGCAAAATGAGAAATCAGTATTTTTGATGCACTGGATTTGGTAGCCATTGATCTCATATACCAATGTGCACTGCCAGACTATACAGTAACTAACATTATTTTTTTTTCTTTTCGTGGTGTATGTCTCCAGAAACCTTGATAACATATATTATGGATTTTTTTTTATTTCTATTTGTATGGTGGTGGAGTTTTAAGATATCGGTGTTAAAAATGCATTATATCTTTTTAAATATGAATGGACGGTAGCTTAGGCCCAGAGGAGAGAAACGTGACACGATGAATAGTGAGCCCAAATGTTCATTGCATTTGGGTGACTGAGAATCTACTGTTGAGTTGAAGACAACGTTTAAGGCGGAAAACCCACAAAGTATCCAGATGAATGTGATGCCATGGTAGCTTACCACTCAAAATGCTACAAAGATTTCCCAGCTTTAATGGAATCGCCCTTGACACCCACAGTTCCTATGTTGACCACATGCAGACAAGTTCCTCTGGTGTGTATGAGTCTAAACGTCTCCTCTGCAACAATGTCACCAAATCACTCGGCAAAGGAAAGCGAAAGTATCTGAGAAACCTATCAATGGACAAAGTGGAAACAAGTATAGGAGAAGCAGCTGGTGTGCTAGAAGACAATTTTTATGCTCACAAAGGTAGACGGTGAAAATATGATATCCAAGAATACCAAGTTCCATCACCCCTGCTGTTAAACCTATCTGAACA
Source organism: Palaemon carinicauda (assembly GCF_036898095.1). NCBI lineage: Eukaryota > Metazoa > Arthropoda > Malacostraca > Decapoda > Palaemonidae > Palaemon > Palaemon carinicauda. The sequence continues at coordinate 32,838,832 of NC_090756.1, read as the reverse complement.
GAGCCAAATGATCAATCAAACGTCACAGGATAGAACCCTCTTAGAGGCTATCTTCTCACAACAACACCTTCATTTTGTTGAAAACCTACATCCAAAATGTCTTGGTTGATTACGAAGGTGCTGTCCAATTGACAGATCCGCATGCTCATTATCCAACTGATTTGTCTTCTGATTCTGCATACTCTACACAGAGTTTGTGTCAAAAGGTTTTGAAGCAATATCCTGGCCAACTAAAAGTAGGGCTTAGAAGCAAGAAAAGATCATAATATTCTATCACAACTTGAGTTTAAAAGCTGCCATAAAGGGATTAAGCTTTGATGCAAACTTCCTCAAGGAAACAGCTTTCTATCTGGGGTTCATCTTGGTTACTGCAACAGATCTCCCACTGGATCCACTAACACCTAAGGCAGTGAAAGAAGGTGAACAACAAATTCCACAAGATGTTTTAGAGTTCTTTTGAGTGCTTTACACTGGCCCGTCTGAGCCAAATGACAATGATCATGTGCAGCAGCTCATCCATTCTGTATCTGATGATGTAATATTTGCAGCAAGGAGAGGAAGAATTAAGCCTCAAAAACACTTCTACTTCGGCCGGAGTCTAAAGAGCATAACTGAGAGTAGAAGAGTTTTGTAAGCGTTGAACAGGTTTGGGCATTGATTCAGTTAACATACAGTAAAATCTCTAAAGACAAATACAGCTACTCCTGATGGACTGCAACAGTATTGTGATCTTTGTTCTGGGATTGCATGTGGCAATTATGACGAGAAAAATAAAACGTCTTCTGGATCTGGTATTCTCCATGACAATGATGATATGGTTGGTGTTTGTTACCAAAATCTTGTAGAACACGATGACGAGAAACAAGTGGACAATCCCGGAGAAGTTGTTGAGATTGAATCCCATAATAGTCCAAAGTCCAAGATGTCCAAGCACACACTTGGGCTAAAACAAACTCATATAGAACCCTACAGGAAGAAACCCAAGATTACTTTTTTTCAGTATGAGATCACGACTGTTCTTGAGCCAAAGAATTTCACAAGTGTTTGTAATCAAGACGGTTGTGGAAGATGAATATTGCACTGGAGAATCTCAAGCCAATGTGGTGTGGATGGAATGCCTTGGTCACTTTAGATTCCCAGACCAAACAAGCCACTGGGTATATGGAAAAAAAATCTGCCACCAACAAGGCTCAATGACATCTCTGAAACAATGAGGATATCGCAGAAAGTTGCACATGAATGTGATGAAGAATATGCTCTGGTAACATATGATCTGGCTGTGGCCAAACCTACAATGCAAATCCAGAAATCAAAGACCCAATTGTACGATAATATATTTATATGCCTTGGGATTTTTCATATCCTCATGGCCTACTTTGCTGGGCTTGTGTACATCATCGATGGATCCAATGAACCTGAAATCGTTATGGAAACTGCATTTCAGGTCCTTTCTTGATATGCATGGACCACTTCCACTACACTTGATGGCTCTTGGTACAAACCCATCACCAAGGCGGCTTCATGATATAGAAGCATCAGAAGACTACACAAGTTTCATGTCAGACTACCAGCTTACATCAAAGAAACATTATCTGGTCATCATGAGAGCACCGCCCAGTTTTGGATGATATATATCATGGGTGTCTTTGTATTTTTGAGATTTAGCTGTGCCTGTAGAATCAATTACTTTAATTTATTCACATTTTTGGTTGAAAAGATCTGTGCAATCTTTTATTGCCACTAACTGACCAAACTATTCTAGGATGATGGTTCGCTATCAGTTCAACCTTCTGAACATAGAAAACACACATCCAGGTGTAAAACAATTCTTAAAAGCAGGAGCGTTGTCAGTGCGTTGGACAAAAAGAAGTTTCTTTAGAAAACCAGCGGAAATGAGCTGGAACAGACTGTCAATGTAGATGCATCCACAAGGCAAACAGGAATAGCTGTCTTTACTACATCAAATTTTGCTCAGCGCAGATGGATGATCGCCAGATCTGTTCAGAGTGCAATAGTTGAGATCTAGTTGGAGAAAGCTGGTCCCAACATCATAGAAGATGTCACCAAAACATTTCAGCCCTATGTTGTCAGGAAAGACAATGTGGACATAACCAAAATCATCACAGCCCTAGAACAAACTATGAATCCTTTCCATATCAAAGTAGACTTCTACCTGTATTGTGTGGTAACTGGAAAGAAAGTAGACGAGGAAATCAAGAATGATCTAGAATCTCATGAGAGAGGTGAAATGTGGAGGCAAGAGTCCACACAACAGTGTCATAAAGACCCTTACAGGTTGGTTTGACAAACCAATTCCAAGAAGGAAGGTGAAAAATTTCCCAACCAGTGCAGTGAAAAGTCAAATCAAAGTCAAGGCCCATATGTTTTTTTAAGCTACGTGGGACACAGGATTTGTTTGGACGTGTACTTTGCAATAGTGTCATGCAAAAGATAGAAATGACTAAAATTCTGTCTTAACCCCTACCAACTGTTCCTCTTATGTTGACGTATGTGGATGGAACCATGAATAAAACCGAAAAGTGAAAAGTGATGCACAAACTCGAGGAGGCTAGCGAGAGTACTCCACCTACTTCTACTGCTGTCCCTCTTGTTAATTCTACAATCTTCTTGTACTTACTGCAAAATATTCCACCTACTTATGGCGAAATTGCCAAGATAATGCTACAACAGTTGTGCTCTCTCATTCACAGTGAATTTTGTATGAGACACGTACAAGTCACCATCCATAAAACCATGTTTTAATATTTTGAAAATCGATATATCAATTCATATATGATCTATCTGATGACTGAACTGCCAGAGAAAAAAAAAATATTGAATGCCTCATTTAGAAGAGAATTTAATTGTCTTTCTATGTGAAATAATAAAAGCTAAGAAAACAAAGATAAGTAGATTTTCATTAATATTGCAACATTTTCGTTAAACAGGAAAAAAATAAATTCATTGTATTTGCTTCGTTGATTTTCGCTTGATATTTGGGTTACATATTAAAAGAAAGCTAATTTAATATGCTTTCCAGTGATATGCACGAGTTAACAATTGATAAATTGTATGGACTCATAATATCTGCATATTATATAGTTCATATATAAAATATATATTTTCATGTTATTAATGTTTTTAAAATATTTAATTTTAATTGTTCATTATTTCTCATGTTTATTTATTTCCTTATTCCCTTTCCTCACTAGGTTATTTTTCCTAGTTGGAGCTCTTCGGCTTATAGCAGCCTGCTTTTCCAACTAGGGTTGTAGCTTAGCTAGAAATAATAATAATAATAATAATAATAATAATAATAATAATAATAAAAATAATAATAATAATAATAATAATAATAATAATAATAATAATAATAATAGTAACCCCATATTCTCATACAGACAAAAATGCCGCTCTATCAACTCACGGGTAACCTACTTCAAACGTGTTTATGGAAAAATACCCTGAGCGAATTTTTGACAGAAAACTATATTTGAAATCGACAGAATTTTCTGGTTAAGGAACAACTGTCAAACCTTTTGGCCTTGAAATCATCAATAAAACTTCCTCAACTCTGAGTTTCTGTATTTTATACATGCCAAATATCAATTAAGTTCCTCTTCCCTTATCTTACAGTGATATGTGGAATCAATATTTATTTTGGAATCAGTTGCATAGTATTACTGTTTTCTTTAAAGCTAATTGTGGTCTTAATTGGATTGTACCACACGTGTTTCATACACAACAATGCTATTGTTTTTTTATCTATCTCTCGATCTCTCCCGCACTGAAAAAAAAAAATGTTCAAGCTTGCCATCGAATGTTTCACATTGTTTGAAATTTTGTGACATTGATGCTCTCAGCTGCTTGCATATAGGCTTGTTATTTGTTGAGTAATCCTCACTTCATTCACCTTGCCTCCACGTTAGAACCTAACAACTATGTTGCCATATAGTTATTTGTCTATCATTAGTGCGGGAGAGAGCGAGAGATAACAAAAGCAATATCATTGCAGTGTATGAGCGTGTATGAAATACACGTGCGGTACGTGATCAACAAGAAAAGACAACAAAATGAGAATAATTGTATTGATAAAACCGTATTTATCAAGACAAGAAAAAAAAAACCTGACAAAAGTTCACCTTTGTTTAAAGATTAAGATTTGTTTAATGTCAAGAACTCATCATAAAACTTCATGATTTCCTTGAAGTTCATTAAATGTAGTTTTCCTAAAACTTTAAGAAGTTTTTTCTATACGTTTAATGGATTCCATAGTTCTTAAACAAGTGTAAAAAAAATATTTTCTTTGTAATTATTATTATTTATTTATTGATATTTTTATTTATATATTTATTTAATTATTTTTTTTTTTTTTTGCAAAACTCCTATCTCTTTCGATAAATGGCATTGAATTGAGACATTAATTTTAAAAATTATGACTTTTGGTGGTTGTATCCTAAATGTTTTTCATTTATTTATTCATTTCTCTATTCTTTGATTCAATGATTGTGTTTTTAAATCATTTGATCTAAAAATGAAAAAAAAAGTTATTCATAGAGTTGGTTCACACACATATTGAAAGTATCAATATCTTGTCATTTAAATTCTTTTATAGATTCAAATATATTCCAGAATATTTAGTTAGTTTCCGTAAATAAATTCAAATGTGTCAATGGTTTATGATTCAAATTCTTTCATAGACACATATAAATTCAAGAATAATTTGTTCGTTTCAGTATTTCAATTTAAATGTGCCAATCATTTATGATTAAAATTCCTTTATGGATCCATATATATTCAAGAATAATCATTCCATTTCAGTAGTTCAATTCAAATATGTCCTGTGTTTAGTGAATGTTGTTATAAAAAAGAAAAGAAAAGATTTTGGTCTCTATGGATGAATCTATACATTTCTGTTTCGCAAATTGAAGTAAAGCAATTATTCATTTCTGTGTATACCATCTATTAATAGACATAATCCTCCTCTAATAAGACTTTTAGGAAAAATCTTACGCTTTTATATATATATATATATATATATATATATATATATATATATATATATATATATATATATATATATATATATATATATACATATATATATATATATATATATATATATATATATATATATATATATATATATATATATATATATATATGTATATATATATGTATATATATATATATATATATATATATATATATATATATATATATATATATATATATATATGTATATATATATATGTATATATATATATATATATATATATATATATATATATATATATATATATATATATATATATATATATATATATATATATATATATATACATATATATATTTCAGGTAATATCTAATCAAAGGGGATTAATCACTCCTGGATTTCTGAAAAATAACTTTTCATTATGTATGCTTCTCTTACTAGAGAAATTCTTTTTCTATCTAATATTCGCCAATTAATATATTTCTGGAGTCAGGTTCAGGAAATTAGATTTGCTTTTGTAAGATAAGCTTTTGAAAGTAATAAACTAATTAGGTCTTCCCTTCATGAATCAAATAATAATAATAATAATAATAATAATAATAATAATAATAATAATAATAATAATAATAATAATAATAATAATAATAATAATAATATGGAAATATTACAAAACGAAGCAAATTACCTATTTGAATTTATATTATTCATTCTCAAATAATCCATATATATACGAATAAAATAACTTCTAGTTTTGACCCGATTACATTGAAAGTCTTAGATAATCAAATTATTTGATGATTTACAGGAAATCCCAAGTTAACAAACTCATTGATGTTTGTTTACATCTTTCCCGACCATATAGTGTACGATGATACTTCCTGATTCCTCGAATTCCATTTCTGTGTCGTTTTATAACCTCATATTGAAGAAGGAAAACGTACACAGACTTAATAGACCATTGTCACCATCAAATTCTTTATTGATATCTTTACTGAACTTTACTGTCCGCCATTATTCTCCACCATAACTGTCTGCCATTACTCTCTGCTATTACTGTGCGCCAATACTATCCACCCTTAGGCTGCTCTCCGCAACTGCTCTCCACCATTACTCTCTGTCTGTACTCTCCATCATTACTCTCCACAATTACTGCCTGAGTATACTTCCTGCCATTACTGTTCGCCATAATTCTCCAATATTACTATTACAATCCGTCATTACTGTCTGCCATGACTCCCTGCCATTACTGTTCGTCATTACTGTCCGCCATTACTGCGAGCCATTACTCCCTGCCAATACTATCCACCATTACTCTGCCATTAGTCTCCGTCAATACTGTTCGCCATTACTCTCCTCCATTACTACGAGGGATTCATAGATTGGGAAGCTTTGGATCAACTCCATTCGGCAGAGCTTAATGTTTTCCAAAAAAAATAAATGATCCAAAGGAGACAATCAAATGAAAAGGAAAATCCCAATTTGTTTTTCGATTCAGTTCATTGGTAATTTCCACGAGAATCCCCAAAATTCCTTATGAGGAAAGAACATGAAAGTCAATAGAATACTTTTGGTGGAGAGTCCTTGTTAAGTTTATGATAGATCTCCATATCAGAAACTGATCTATTTCTTGAGAAGCAAAATGTCCCTCAGGAAACAAATGTCGTCTCAAATTGCAGTGGAAGAATTTCAGTTTTGTTCTTCAGCAAATCTTTATTTTATTCTTGAAAGAAGCAACGAGCTAAGATAGGGAATTAGTTGCGTCTTTGTGTTTTTAATAGAATGGAAAAATGCTGGAATGTTTCATGCTTATCCTGTAACTACGTTATTTCTAAAAGATTTTGTGAAGGATAGTACTCTCTATAACAGGGATTTTACGGCATGCAAAAGAATTTTTTATTTCCATTGTAGGAATATTCTGTTTTTCGTATATTAAAGAATAAGATAAAGTCTTGAACAAACGTAAGAGTCAGAAGTGATTCAAAGTCGAATGCATCTGTTTGCCAGACATTTTTTCTTAGGGTTAATTATGACTTGAATTACCTAAAGTCGTTCATATCTTTCTTCACTTCAAATATCTTCATATTCTTTTTTTCAGTAACTTTCAACATTTCCTCTTCAGTAATTAGGATGTTGCCTCAATATTTTCTGACGAGATCTAAATCTTTCTTTCACTACTTGCTAAAGACTCTTTAATTTTAAGATTCCAGTTTACTATTCCTTTCTTGTCTTATAATAACTTATGAGAAATTAAATGAAATCCTCCACAGGATTTTTACATTATGTTTAACACAGCAAAAGCAAAACTGTTAACCTTAACGGAGTTTCTATTCCTTGCAACAAGAAGAATAAAACTTCGCTTTACCCTAATGGCCGTTTCTTGTAAGAAAGCCACTGAAAGAAATAAGGTGTGAGACGAGGTTCTCTAAACGTTTTTCAGAGGGTGGAAATTTTTAATGTTTCTTTCCTTAGAATTTATGATAAAGACCTTGGCAATAGATCAATGATAAATAAAGAATATTTTTTTTAATATCACATTGCAGTATTGTTGAATATAATATTTGAACTTGGATATAATATTATATTGAAGCTTTGGCAGAACTAAGCACCTCTACCATATTTATATTTGGAGGAAAAATCCCGAATGTTTCAATAGTAGAGAGAGAGAGAGAGAGAGAGAGAGAGAGAGAGAGAGAGGAGAGAGAGAGAGAGAGAGAGAGAGAGAGAGAGAGAGAGAGAGAGAGAGAGAGAATCCATCCCTTGGTTTCTCTAGAAATTATCAAAGATTCTCTCTATTCAAATTCTAATAAAACTCTCTCTCTCTCTCTCTCTCTCTCTCTCTCTCTCTCTCTCTCTCTCTCTCTCTCTCTCTCTCTCTCTCTCTCTCTCTCTCTCTCTCAAAAACAAAAGAGATATCATTTCATACATCTAGTAAGCTTGGAGAAAGTAACAAATAAACCAAATTTGCAAAAGCCTTTTCTATCTCTTATTGCAATTTCTGCAATTTCCTGCAAGATCTGTTTTCTCCTCTTTTACGGTCAGTTTCGACTTTACTTGTTTTCGTACACCATTTTTATGGAGTCGTAAATGTGTTATACTAATACCGGTAGGAATATTTTTCTTTCTATACTTTATATATTTATGTTTCTTATTTATATTTCATGCCTCTTATTTTTTTTTTTTATTTTCGTTTATTAGCCTTCAGATTTTTGTTCTTCACATTCTCTTTTACTTTTGGGAATAATAATAATAATGATAATAATAATAATAATAATAATAATAATGATAATAATAATAATAATAATAATAATAATAATAATAATAATAATAATAATAATAATAACAATAATAATAATAATAATTGCATCAAACTTATTTCCATGCTAAGACTTGATTGTATTTTTTCTTTTTTTTAAAGATATCATTACCTCCAAATTACGCAATTCAAACAAATTATTGTTATCTTTTTAGAAGATAAGGCATTATGTCTAACTGTTATAATATCAAGATCCAGTAAAAATGAGATGTAAAATATATCCATTATCTCTCTCAGACTGAAAGCTCTTGTATCCTAATGTTTCATTAAAGTGGGTACCATTTGGTCTGTCTAGTTCATCCCTTTAATTGGTTTATTCCAAGGTGATTAGTTGCAAATATAATTGGGGTGTTTTTTTTATTTATCTTGTTTATCAGCTAATAATCTCTCTCTCTCTCTCTCTCTCTCTCTCTCTCTCTCTCCTCTCTCTCTCTCTCTCTCTCTCTCTGACTCCAGGTTTAAAGAAATATACATTTCATTCTTCCGATAACATGAAATGTGAATTTATTTTTAAGGGTTGTTAACCCAACCGGTTAATTACTCCAATATATCTAACAAAACGTTAAATGTCAAATATAATCAACATCTATCAGAGATCATAACAGACATAATCATAAGTTATGAATTCTTTTATTAACATTTGATGTGGAAAAGTTAAGGTTTTTTCCAGAAAGTTGATTTAAAAAAATATTATGTAAGAAAGGCTGTAATTAGAGAAGGGTATAAACCACAATTCAAAAATGGAAATTTTTATTAAATCTTTATTGACTATTTAAATCAACCTAGTAGAAGGACTATTCGAAAATGCTGTTATCTAAAAAAGATTTCCTATAGAAACATAAAAGAGAAAATGCTGCAAAAGAGAAGTATTTGAAATAGACGACTGAAGAGAGCATTGGAGTTTTGGTGTGGGTTTTTGAGATATTTAAAAAGATGAAACTAATTAGAGGCTGAGAAATTATTGAAAAATATAAATATTCCAGGAAATGAAAAAAAAATCTCAGAAAAGATATATTTTACATCCTTCAATTTCTTCTTTTACCAAACATCCAAGTCTCCCCATAATCTGGCCAGTTTTCTGGTTCAATCAACTCTGTTCCTCACTTGACCTCACAACCAGCCACTCTATCTGATATGCATTTTCTGTTTTCCTCCAAATCATTCGCCCTATTCAAAAACATTATCTCCACCCCCCCCCCCTTTCTAGCGATGTAATCTGATCTTATTCAAAGAGACGATCCATCTTTCCCCATATTGTAGCTTATTTGCCACTTGAAATACCATCTTGAAGATTTTCACTATCCCAAAGTCATTCGCATTTTTTCTCTAACCCCCATTTCATTTGAATTATGTAATGCACAACTTAACTATTCATTAAATAAACTGTACTCTTAAATCATTCTATGCATATCTCTTCATCCTATGTTTCTAATGTCATTTCATCTATTTCTACCTTTGTTAATGTTCCCGTTTCAAACCGTTTCATGATCCTGTACAGACTTTCTCCTGATGAACAGAATAACTATCATCAAACATCAATCACTTCTCATCACACAAAGGTAAGTAGCCACTAAATCATTTTTATGAACGTCCTAGTCCCACTATTAGTAAACAAATATCAAACAGTCATATAAACAAATAGTTTTTTTATAAGATTCCATTTCATATAGTTAAGGTTTGCTGTCTCTATAGAAATTCACCCATTCACCCGCACAGAATTGTCTGTAAGACCTTAAATATTGTTTTCATTATTTCCCGTTTAGTTTCATAAATAAAGCTTTTTATCTACAAGTTCCAAAATTAAAGACGAGACAACGGTAAATGGATATGAGATCGCGTGGGACATTGTTGTAAGGACTCGATTCCATCCATTTGGATCCCATCCGATCAATCACTCAAAAGGACCTCACGGGAATCCTGTGTTCTTAGGAGCTTATGGCTTCTGTCAAAGGACCCAATTCTCCTGAAGATTTAACCTTATGCAGAAGTAAGTTAGAAAAGACAAGAAAAACTTGAAAATGTTAGATGAAGATTTGATTATATAGATATATATATATATATATATATATATATATATATATATATATATATATATATATATATATATATATATATATATATACATACATACATACATACATACATACATACATACATACATATATATATATATATATATATATATATATATATATATATATATATATATATATATATATATATATATATATATATATATATATATATATCTATATCTATATATATTTATATATATATATATATATATATATATATATATATATATATATATATACGTGTGTGTGTATATAAATGTTGTATAAATAAAAGGTATCTGTATTAAGTTTGATATAATTAAAAAAGACCCTCTTCATTTTAGATATCAATTGGAAACAAACGGGAGAAGGATATATTAATGAAAAGAAATGTCTGACCTGATATGGTTCACATGAGGTAATATCAGCCAAAGCCCTTTTACTTAAGTTATATATTGTGTACTTGCAAGCTACGAAATAATGATCAAATGTTGGTAAAATCATATAAAATTGAAAGGAGATCGGATAAAATTGACCTCAGATAACAGTAGTATATATGACTTAAGGGAGAGTTTAGTGGAACTATTTCCAATGGAAAATCAAAAGAAATATATAACTGTATTTGTGTTTTAGAATAGACTAAAGAGACAAATAACTGAAGAAAATTAATTCAAGATGAAGTTAGTCTTTCTGTAACAACTAACTTCATCTTGGGAACTGAGTTTCAACTCAAATGACTGACTAAATTAGCCGAATATAGAAAGATTGTGACACACTGCAGTTAGGAAACGGAAATGATGTCAAAAGGGATGAAGTATTGAAGAGAACTTGTGTTATTCTAGTTTAGAATTTGACAATACAACTAGAAAATAACATGAAAATCATAAAATTCAAAGGAAAGTGAAGTGTAAACAAACTTGGAAAGGGGTCGATGAGATGAAGAAAATAGAAAAAAAAAAACAATATATTGAAAGAAAAAGTATAAAAATGTCTGGGCAAACAATATGCTTACAATAATAAACAAGTGTACTTACTTGTACATATGGCTCTAACAATTTAGATACTTGTACAAGAAAAAAGAGGTAATTAAGTAAAGGAAAAATGGCAAGATAATGTGAGAAATAGAGATCATGTGTGAGTGAATTTACAGAATCGAATACTTTTTCCTTTCCAAAATGTTGGAAAGTCATTTAGTTGCTCATTAGGTCAATTATATATATATATATATATATATATATATATATATATATATATATATATATATATATATATATATATATATATATATATATATATATATTATGCTTATCCTATCGATAAATAATAATAGAAAAGATAATTTTCACATCCAATAACACAACAAATTGGAAACTTTCTGAAAGGGTCACCAGTATCAAAATAACGCAAACCTGAGTTTAATGAACCCTGACACAAATGCATATATTCAACACCTCATTAATATAATATATAAGAAACGGGTTTCAAGGGAACAGGTTTCAAAGAAACAGCATTTCTACAAGTATTAGATATCCATCAATCAGGAGAGCCTTTGCTCTTCCAACAGCCCCCACCCCCTTCCCAAAATCCTTCCCATGCAAGAACAGAATACTATACGATAAGCTGTAAGTGTCCTCAGAGATAAAGGGGGAAACTAATTGTATCAAATCCCCTTCAGACCAGAAATAAGTTTGCTTAGCAAACAATGCCTCATTGTAAATACCATTAACACATTTAATGGCCAAGGATTATAGGCTGCACACAACTCCTCTGACGTTACTTCCAAGGATTATGGGCTGCACAAAGGTAAAGTCCTCTGACGCTACATCACCCCCCCCCCCCCCCCCTTGCCACAAGAAGAGGGGACTCGTGTTAAATCATTCTTGCGTGTTCACTTTTTCCTTTTCCTCACAAAAGTTTCTCTTTCCTTTGGAAGTGTTAGTTTTGATTAACATGAAACTTTTAGATCATCCGCGACTTGGGTGTTTGTAACTTATCGTAATAGCTTTTTTAATTTCCTTACACCAGGTTTCAGTTTCTAACTTGTGGGCTCCCATGTTTGTTAGATTGTAAGAAATGCTTGGTAGAGCAATGAAGGGGAGAACAGTAAAGTATTTAGACAGCAAAGGGGAGAATATATTCTCTGTCTTGTAGAAAAATATGTTAGATGCGTATTATGTATTTCTAAAAATAAAAGAATAATAATAATAATACTGCAAAAACTACCGAGTCATTTGAATAAAAGTGGTGAGTGTATTTCATCTGGGTCATTGTCGACACAATTCACCAATTTTCACGCACGATATTTTCCATATTATGTAGCTTTGAATTTCCCATCACACAGTGACCTCTTTTGGTGAATACTATGGATTATCTAGGATTAACAAGGATTACCACGTACCATTAGGACCGGCATCCGGGGTGGTCCGGATTGATTAAGGAAGAAAAGATAGTCGACGGTAGAATTGTGTTTTATTTAGAAAGAGAGAGAGAGAGAGAGAGAGAGAGAGAGAGAGAGAGAGAGAGAGAGAGAGAGAGAGAGAGAGAGACACTCTTCCTTTTTATGAATGTTTAAGTAGATGAAAACAATAGGCAAAAAAGCGAGGTCGCTTTTCTTGTTTACATCACTTGTTTACGAGCTAATCCTGATGCTTTACAAGGATGTTTTTTTTATCACCGTCAAGGAAGTTGGAAGGAGGTTATGATTTCACCCCTGTTTGTGTACATTTGTCTGCTTGTTTGTGAACAACTTCCTGGCCACAATCTTACTCATAAAGATGTGGAAGCGACTGAATTCTGAAAGTCCTACGATAAAGGTTAAGGTTAAGGTCGAACGAAATAAGCTGTCATGGCTGAGTGTATTTTGAGATTTCAACATACATGATAAGTAATAGAAAAAATATAAAATATTTTGAGATTAGTGACAACATTAAAATAGATCTATCATATATAAATTATGAAGAGGGAATCATGTCAACAGAAAATAAAAAATGACTGAGAGTCTACCTTGAGGAAAAGAGGAATCTCTCTTGTAAAAAAAGAGGATTCTTTCTTGAAAAAAAGAAGTCTAACTTGAAAAAAGCGAAGTCTGTCTTGAAGAAAAGAATTGTGTACCTTGAAAAAAAGAGGAGTCTATCTTGAAGAAAAGAGCAGTCTATCTTGAAAAAGAGGAGACTTCTTTGAAAAAGAGGAGGCCACCTTGAAAAATAAGAGGAGTCTATCTTGAAAAAGAGGAGACTTCTTTGTAAAAGAGGAGGCCACATTGAAAAAAAGAGGAGTCTATCTTGAAAAAGAGGAGTCTACCTTGAAAAAAGAGGAGTCCATCATGAAAAAAGAGGAATCTATCTTGAAAAAAAGGAAGAGTCTACCATGGAATAGGATTAAAACTTGACAAAAAGAAGAGTCTACCATAAAAAAAAAAGAGAAGTCTACCTTGAAAATACCTCTATTAACGTTTTTTATTCGAAGAAAAGTTTATCATCTATTAAAGAGAATATTGTCTGTAGAAGAAAAAGGATTTGGGCAAAAAATGTGAGTCATTTTTACTAGTTAAAAGCTTATTTTGATGTAAGTGGGTCCTATGATATAGATGATACTTTGAAAAATTCTGCTGCTCTTTTTTCTCACTACTTTTACTGCTAACTTCAAAGGGACCCCTCTCCTCCAAAACAATATTATAAAAATATTTTAGAGCATGACACTTTATCTTCATAAGACCTGTTTCCAAGAGTTTCTTAATTACTAATAATTAATTTGACGCCCTCTCTCTCTCTCTCTCTCTCTCTCTCTCTCTCTCTCTCTCTCTCTCTCTCTCTCTCTCTCTCTCTGGGCTGAATCTTTAATTCATGTCGATGTCTCTGAGACTTAATGATTCAAGTTTTAGTGAAGTTCCAAGGAGCAGGTCTACCTGGGGGACACGTGAGGAGAAGACTAATTTGCCAATGTGAACGTGTGCTGCTTAATGAATTAATCCCGAAACGATTTAGTTACAAGGGGATAGGTCTTTCTTGGAGATTTGATTTGTTTGAGATTAGTTATAACTAGTAATTAATATAAAATTCTTTTCAGTTACTCGAGTTTCCCTCAAAAGATTTTCCAAATTACTTTAAGCTTTCGAAAAACCTTAGTTGGAAAAGCAGGATGCTATAAGCTCAAGGCCTCCAACCGGAAAAAATAGCCCAGTGAGGAAAGGAAATAAGGAAACAGAGAATAGTGCGTCTGAGTGTACCCTTAAACAAGAGAGCTCTAACCCAAGACAGTGGAAGACCAAGGTATAGAAGCTATGGCACTACCCAAAGCTAGAGAACAACGGTTTGATTTTGGAGTGTCCTCCTAGAAGAGCTCCTTACCATAACTCAAGAGTCTCTTCTACCCTTACCAAGAGGAAAGCAGACATTGAACAGGTACAGTTTTTGTATTTTTCCTATGAAACTTAAGATACCTTTATACATGTATTTTGACATTTCTAAGAACTTACCAACAAACTATCGTCGATTGCATAGCACCTTCTATAAATTAGGGATTGATACACTTGAAACTGGAAGAATTTGTAAGGAGTGGAATGAATTTTCTCAATGAAAGAACGAAAGAAAACTATGAAAAATCTTCGGTAAACTTTTGTGGAAAGATTTTCTTCTGATCAGTAATTAATAATTGATAATTCTCTCCACTCTGCTATTTAATTGCTCATAATTACTCTTATAAAACTCAAACAATTATCAAAGAAACTCTCTCCTTTAGTAACCGTAAAATATTGATAACCCTTTTATTTATTCATAAATTGACATGTACTTTTGTATACTGATCTATATAGATAAGTGCATCATTAAAACACAATATAAAGAATTTCTGGGTTGTCTGCAAGATATCCTGATAGTTTATTACAAGAAATCTTTATGTGAGTAAACTAGTAATAAATCTTTTATTGCAGCCGACGAAGTAATTACTTAGAAAATACCAGAAGAAGAGTTTTAATAACCTGAATTATTGATTATTTTGAGGACAAACAATATTTCAATATCATATTGATTTGCATATATATATATATATATATATATATATATATATATATATATATATATATATATATATATATATATATATATATATATATATATATATATATATATATATATGTAGAGAGAGAGAGAGAGAGAGAGAGAGAGAGAGAGAGAGAGAGAGAGAGAGAGAGAGAGAGAGAGAGAGAGAGAGAGATCATAAAATTATAAATAACCCATTTTCTATTCTATGTACTAAAATGCTAAAAGACATCAAGGTATGTTTTCTCACTGGAATTATTCAGCCAGCTTATAATCGCGTAAAGATTCTGGGCGAGATAAGCCACACCCCCTGATGACGTCTCAGCTAATCACGTCGTCTCCCCCATTAACAGTGGTCACAATACACCCCCTTACATATTTCAAACTAAGGTAACTTATAATCATTTTAAGGGGATGTGTTGTGAGCGCTGCTAACGAGGTAGACAACGTGACTGGCTATGAAGTCATCAGGGGGTGGGGCTTACTATGCCCAGAATCTCTTGGGCGACCATAGTTCGAAGCCAATAATGGAAGGAGTCTACTTAACCTGACTTTGAAGCATAAAGGGATTAAAAACGTTAATTATCATTAAAGGAGAGGAGTTTTATCAGCCCAATGAGTTATGCTCAACTCTCAGAGAGCTGGCGTAGACCACACTAAAAAATTAATTCTCCAATAATAACTTGATCATCAATAATCTCGATTACATTTCCGTGTACAGAAATCAAAAATTCTATGATAGGGTACTTAAAAGAGGTACTGAATTCCACAATAGTTAAGTGGATCCTCTTCCAAATAAGCAGACCAGAATCTGATATGTCAGTTCGCGATTAAAGTGATTCGAACGTCTATCTCATATTCCACAATACAAAAATTGAAGATGGATAAAAATATTAATTTGTTCAGGGACTTCCATTTCCTCCGTCTCTTTTCTATGGAAAGAATGGAACTCGATAGATGGATAAAAAAGAAATCCCTATAATAATAATAATAATAATAATAATAATAATAATAATAATAATAATAATAATAATAATAATAATAATAATAATAATAATAATAATAATGTCTCGGAAGTTGACCCGATTTACGGGCATTGATTTTGTAGTTGGTCTAATTTTCCTTTTTCCTTTTTATCACCAGTACAACGGCTACCCAAACCGGCAGGCCACCTCAGAGGTCAAACGTGCAATGGGTAATTAGTACTAGACTGAGTCCCGCAGCGAGAGCAGTACGGTACTTCCACAGGCAACTTGTACAACAAGGGCTTTAAGCACAAGCAGTACCAGGAAGACGAGAAGGCTATGAAGGAGATTATCAGGATAACCTGATCAATTATTGTCAAACAACGAGGACCAGATTCCTCATTGTGAAAAATCCGGCCACTTCCGTGCAGGACTTTCGGAATAAGTCTAATGTCGTCTATTCCTACCAATATCCAGTCCATGGATGCCCCAGCTGTTATATTGGAATGACAACGATGAGATTTTCCAATTGTTTGTCCTTCAAGGTTCAGCAGGCGTCTATTAAAATACACCAACACCTGGTACATAACAAAAGTATGAAACAAGAGGATTTCATTGCAATATCACGATCATGCAGCAGGTAAAGGCGAACTACCCAAGAAATGTTCCTCCTCCCCTCCGGTCATAGGAACACCAACCAACCCATAGCCAATATCAATGAGCATAAGGACGACCAGGGACCCAAGAGCCTCAGCTAATCAGAAAGCTGCTTGGGACCCAATGAACCTGGGAGCACAGTGACAGAACAGTTTGTCTGACAGGAAGCAGAGCTCAGGGAGGATCTCGGCCAATCAGCGTGTAAAGCTGGGAGCCCAGCCCAGCATTACTCAGGCCCAGCGTAACTCCAACAACCGTGAGAATAGCAGCGGCACGACTGTGACGGATCCCCTCCAAAGAGCCTCAGCCAATGACACAGCTGCTCTGTCCCATACTCGGTACCACCACCATACAGAGCAACCAATCATCAACCGGTGCCTGAATTAACTACTGCCTCGTATTATTTATACGGGGCAGTCCCGCTTATATCGTTCCTACGGGCCGACCAAGGGAAAGGCCCGTGCCGACAAGAAGTGGTGGCTTTAATACACTACGAACGAACTTACATCGTTCCACTTCTAGCCTGAAGATGAGAGGAAACTCACAGCACCCTTTCAAAATGTGTTACAGCCGACTTTTATGTACTCTGTATTTTATAAGTTTACTTCCACTAAATTATGAGTAAAATCTTAAAATCTACCTATGTATTTTGATCCCCTACCTACCAATGACCAAATATACTACAGCCACTGGCAGCATGCAGTACTATTGAGAAAAGGAGAATTAAAGCCATTGAAAAACTCAACTACAAAATAAATGCCATAGAGGCAGTTGCAATCTTCAATGAAATAATAATAATAATAATAATAATAATAATAATAATAATAATAATAATAATAATAATAATAATAATAATAATAATAATAAAGGTGATAAAACAAGAGGAGCAAAGTCTTCTATTCCAATGGGGCAGATATTCATTACTCCTCCTTCGAGACAATAAAAATAGCAAAGGATAAGCCTCTGTTCTTAATTAAAGTCAGAGTAAGACTTATGTAATGTTATCAGCTCACGTTCACAACGGGACACTGATGCTTACTTTATAATATTTATTTTTCGTGTCAAAATTAATATAGCTTAAGACTGAGAGCAAGAGAGAGAGAGAGAGAGAGAGAGAGAGAGAGAGAGAGAGAGAGAGAGAGAGAGATATTATGATCTAGTATCTAGTACATTTCTATTTTTTCCTATTGAAATTGAAGAACAAAATTAAAAGACTTTATATAGGGAAGCCTATATAAATGCTTTGGTTCTTATTTCCATTTCTTCTCGGAAGAGCAGAAATAATTTTTATGCATCAACAGGTATAATAAAAATGAAAACATAAATCTGATTTACCTCCTGACATTTCGAATTCTTTTTAATATTTTCTTTATTGATTCTTATCTAACTTTTACCCGTTATTGCGCGGTATGAGTTAGTTTCTAATTATCTAAGAATTCAAAATCTGAATTAGTATCTATTCATATATTATATTACAATGGTCCTTTTATTCAGTATTTCATGGGCTACTTATCCAGTTTTAGTCATCCGTGTCTTAAAAACATGATCTTCATTACATATCACTACCACCTCATTGCTTCATAATCCTCCATCAGTCTTACGTTTTAATCAAAACTTGGCATTACAAGACTTAGGGTCAATCTTCTCCTCTACTCACCAAGAACCATTCCATATCCAGCCTTACCTTACACACCCTGGCCATAATCAAATAATGCTTTCATCATAATAGTACAACTTCTATTTCACCATCTTAGAAACTCATATAATACTTTGATTTCCTAATTCCTATTGTATTTATAGCAATATACTTTCAGATAGACACAGGAACCTCTTTAAACCCTAAAGAGAGAAATAAAAGAGAATAATGATATGAAACAAAGAAAGATAATTATTGCCCATTAAATGACTTTTTCTCATTTATATTACCTATGGTCGCTTCCCATATATAAAACAACAAAAATAATGATATAATATAATCACTTAATAATCTCATAAGCATAAGAAATGTCTTAATGGTCCCAATATTTCGTAAACACAAAAAAGCTACAAGGTCACAACCACTGTTCACAAAGAATAGAATCTGGCGGAAAAGTATTTTCTTTTTTTCTGTGAATAACAATATTGCAATACCTATTCCAATAAACAGCTGACTTATTTTCATGAACCGATTGATATACTCAAAAGATATTAATTGAATAATAAACTCTTTAGTAATTTTTTTTTCTTTTTTTGAACAGCCTGACACGAGTCCCTTTATATTGTTTATATAGGAAGACCTGTTTTAATGTTGTTACCTTTCTTAACATATTTTATTCTAATTGTTGCTTACAGCTCCTATAGGTTATTTATTTCCTTATTTTCAACTTTCAAGAAAACAACAAAATAATTTTCATAACCTTTTGGGTTAACATAAATTTTTGGGATACAACTCAGTTTCTTGACCAAAGTCCTACCTTCAAGTCAGCAACAAATTAATTTACATATTTTTGGATAGGGCTCAGTTTTTGTTGACTAAAATCCTATTTCTAAAGACAACAATAAAGTAATTTACATAATATTTTGGGATAGGGCTCAGCTTCTTTTGACTAAAATCCTATTTTTAAAGAAAACAATAAAGTAATTTGCATAATATTTTGGAATACAGCTCAATTTCTTTGACCAAAATTTACATACAAAAACAACAAAATAATTTACATAACTTTTCGGGATATGGATAAATTTCATTAACCAAAAACTTATTTAAAAAAAAAAAAACAATAAAGTCATTTACATAGCTTTTTGGCATAGGGTTCAATTTCTTTAACCAAAATTCTTCTTTCAAAAAAAAAAAAAGAAAAAACAATAAAGTAATTATCATAACGGTTTTGGGATACGGCTCAATTTCTTTAACAATAATTTTACTTCCAAGAAATCAATAAAGTAATTTTTATCACTTATTTTGGTGATACGGCTCAAATTCTCTAACAAAAATCTTATATTTAAGGAAACAGTTAAGTAATTTACATATCTTTTTGAGATACGGCTCAATTTCTTAAACCAAAATATTACTTTCATGAAAACAATGAAGTAATTTACATAATCTTCTGAGATGAAGCTCAATTTCTTTAACTAAAATCCTATTTTCAAGTAAACAATTAAGTAATTTACATAACTTTTGGGGGATACAGATCATCCTCGAATGGTAAAAAATTTACCTTTATAAAAAAAAGAAAAAAAAAACGAATAATCTCGAACTATATTTGAAAATCGAATGAAATCTCAATGGAGAAATTGATTCGGAGAATTTCGACAGCCGTCGTTATGTTTCGGAGCAAATTTTCACATGAAATCTTTCACATGTTTTCAATAAGGAAACATTTTTGTTTCCGTTTCCACTCTATTCAATGAAAAACAGTAGTAGTAGTAGTAGTAGTAGTAGTAGTAGTAGTAGTAGTAGTAGTAGTAAGATAACAACAACAAGGACAAAAACAACAACAACAACAACAATATTAATAATAAAAATGAAAATAATTCTAAAAACTTTCTGATTACGAAGGTGTTAATGTAGATCTGAGGTAATTGTGTGCCTTACCTCCAAGGTACTTTAACCAGCAAAGAGATGTGACATATATACAAACTTGTTTAGATTAGAACTTGAGATTGTGGTGGTCGATGATTGAAAGTAATGAATAGTCGATTTGGATTTTGAAGAGAATAAATCGTTTTATGGAAACCGTAAATCTTAAAATTATCTTTTGTTTCTATAACAAATAACATCAAATAGAACAGCGTCTAGTCCACTGCAGGGCAAAGGCCTGGGGCATGTCCGTAGTCATGTCTGACGTTTAATCAGTTTCACCACCACGCTGAGCAACTGTATATGGATGATGGTGGGAGATTTTAGTCTGATCGCTCACCGCAAACCAACCTAGTATAGGTGTCCCTGACTATTACACCTTTGCTGATTATGGCGATACACAAACCCTTCCCTTCCACCACGTTAAGGTATCCCCACCCAGAAATGGGTTTATATAAAGAAAGAAATGGGTTTATATAAAGAACATGATACATTTAAAGAAATCTGTTATTTTCACCAATGACAGTCTGTCGGAAATAACACCTTTCTCTTTTTGAGTAAAACTGGAAAACAGATTACTTTCATTTCCGGTGGAAGTCCAAAACATTTTAATTTCATGAAATATTTCTCCATCTCAGAGAAAACTATTTTTGCTTCTCTAATGTCTTAAGTTGCATAGGATATTTAAATTCATCCTTTTTCAGGGCTGACTTAAAAGTTTTCCTTTTTCAAAGAGAGAGAGAGAGAGAGAGAGAGAGAGAGAGAGAGAGAGAGAGAGAGAGAGAGAGAGAGAGAGAGAGAGAGAGAGTCTCCAGTAATAAATACTGAGCAGAAAAGTTTAATAGGATTTTCAGGAAGTATTAAAATTTATTCCAAAAGGAAGTAAATACAAGGGAAAAAAAGGGTTAGTGAACACATGAAAATCTGAGTAAAAGATATACTTGAAGAGATATTGTTGAATATGAATGTGGAAGACAGAAGAGAGGTAGATCTAACTGAAACAATTCTCAGATGTGTTATAGAAATGCTAAATATACGCTTGAAATTGATCATGGATGTAATTAGAAAGGCAATGACGAGGTTTGTGAAAGAAAACACTCTATTGATTGATATGATTAAAAGAAGGATGGTGAAATATGGTGACGATGGTGTGATTGAAGAGTTAATGAAGTATGTGAGATGAATATTTTTTTTTTTTTGATATACCAAAAGTTTAGAACTAGACCATTATTATTATTATTATTTTATTATTATTATTATTATTATTATTATTATTATTATTATTATTATTATTATTATTATTATATTATTATTATTATTATTATTATTATTATTATTCAAGCTACAAGATAAAAGTCTGACAAAGCACAAGATATGGAAGGACTTTTAAATCCAGTACTACAGCAGTATTCCATAAAATCTAACCATAAATCACT
Source organism: Palaemon carinicauda (assembly GCF_036898095.1). NCBI lineage: Eukaryota > Metazoa > Arthropoda > Malacostraca > Decapoda > Palaemonidae > Palaemon > Palaemon carinicauda. The sequence continues at coordinate 32,816,819 of NC_090756.1, read as the reverse complement.
AGGGAAATTACATCAGTAAATTACCAGGTCATAAATTTCCCCCATGATCTCCCAATAAAGGCAAACGATTCGAATTAATGAACTGTGAAGTTTTATTTGGGAAGAGATAATTAACATCAACAAATAAGGTTTGTCTATTAAGTGACCAGCCTCCAAATTCAATTTCAGTTTTTTTTTTTTTTTTTTTTTTTTTTTTTTTTTTTTTTTTTTTTTTTTTTTTTTTTTTTTTTTTAACCATCATCATAATCAAGTCCAATTGCCAAACGAGGGATTATCTTTTCCTGTTTTGTACCATACATACTCTTGTGTGGATGTTGCTTGTTATGTGGAGGGCAGAGACCATAGCATGGGATGGGAATAGGTACAATGAAAAATGAAAGGAAATACAAAATTTCCTGATAAGGAGAAATTATGTAATATTTGTATTATTTGTTTTATTTGTGATAATTAAAAGAATTTGCTTATCGAAAATATTCTTTAATATCATGTATTATGAATATGAATAACGTTTATATCTTTTAATTATATTAAAGTGAATATCTATAAATAAGAATTAAAGGTTTAAAAGCCACTCGTGAATGGCAGAGGCAAGGGACAGTGACATTGCCCTAGCAAGTAGGACAATGCCCAAGGAACTGACCCCATATCGTGTACATATGGTCAACACTTAAGGCACCTCTCCACCCAGGCTAAGACCAGGAAGGGCTAGGCAATGGCTGCTGATGACTCATCAGGTAGCCCTATAGGCTCCCTCAAACTCTCCTCATTAACTCACAAGGATGACTAGGTTGCAGACACTAAAGGAACTAACGAGTTTGGGCAAGACTCGAACCTCAGTCTGGTTATTAATAGGCTGAGACGTTACTAATAGGATACAGCAATCTTTTCCGAGTAGATATTTTGTCTCAGCAAAGTCATTACGTAATATTATTTCGTCTATTTGTGATAATTGAAAGAATTTGCTTAAGTGAAACCATTTTTACATAAATCAAAATTAAGGAAATCACTATTACATAACTTTATCTGTCTAAAACCTTACAAGGATTTCGAACAAAACCATAGAAATAAGTCTTAAATGAATTGATATTAAAATTAAGAATGCTGCTAAAAAATTTACGTTAATCTTTATTATACTATTCGGTTTAAATGGAATTGCATTGAAATCTCAAAAGGATTTCGAACGAAGGGGAACTTACATGCTAAGTATTGAAATAATTAATATTATGGTTAAGAGTGCCACTAACAATTTATATTATCTTTTTATATACTATTTTGTTTAAACTGAAATGTAATTCTATAATCCTTAGCCTTTTATAGCCGTTTTTGGTATCAAAATGAATAACTTTCCAACCCCTCTCTTTAAACATGTTGTGCTTTGATATCGCTAATATGCTAATTGCCAGGTCAACTGACCCTTATTGCTCATGTAAAATTACCTTCTCGAACTACACCTGTATCCCAATAGAGATTAAAGTTAAGCTGTTGCATAAAAATAATAATTCCTTAAGCTCTTTGGATTGTCAGATTTTCCGAGAAAAAAAAACATGTGTTGATTAGTCACTCATATTTTTAAAATCCCCCACCAGTTTTTCAATTAAAATCTTTGATGCTTCGGAAACCAAATCCTTCGATGCCGTTATATCTCGTAAATTTTTACCTGTCCTTCAACCATCCGAGATTAACCCCTGGTACACGACTTGGAGGAAAAATAACATTAATCATCCTAGGTACACGAGGCCACCGACTAATGCTTAAAACCTAAATCCCTTACCTTTTCTGGATATCCGTAGTCTCGGACAACGTTTATCTCCCGTAGATTTTTATCCGATTCTGGATCATCCGGGATTAGTAATAATCCCTCCAGTCCCTTCCAGCAAAGGTTTACTTCACCACTTTTCCTTTGTGTGGGGCTTATCATTTCCGTGACAGCACAAATCCCCGACTATTCTTTTAACCCTGGACCCATAGTTCAAACTCGGCGCTACTTTAGCATGAGGTCTACCTCACTTTAGTGTGAGATCTACCTCCCGTTACCACCTCAGCGTGAGGTCTACATCCCGTGAGCACTAACGATGACTGCTACCGCTGTTCAATCCCTCCCTAATTGACATCACACATTTCCATACATTAATTTTAATGATAAACAATTAATAAAAACATATCCTAGGAAAGACTGAAATAGATGAGGAAGAAAGGTAATAATAAAAATGTTTCCATAAATTTCCATACAGTTAATCTAGCGATAAACACTTTGAACATCTTCTAAGAATGACACAGAGATATCATTGGTTTTTTTACTCATCACCTTAGGTTAGGTTAGACATAAATTTGTTGTTTATGTATGTATAATAGAAAAATTCCGGGGAAAGAGGGAGCGATAGGTCACGCGGTAGACCTCAGGTTTCACGTGGGTAGGCTACTTATGACGGTAGACCTTACGCTAAAATAGCACCTTAAACTCTTAAACCCTCCTTTTATTACTATTGGCTACCAATTGTGTCTCTTTATTTCTGACAGGGCGTCATTATGTTCACCATGGCCAATGAGTGCATCTTTAGGATGGCCTAACAGCTTCACCCCACCGACGATGCCCGGCCCCCTTGTTCCTCCCCAACGAAGGACTTTACTTGTGGATATGAGAGCAGAATGATTTTAACTACCACACCGAAAGCAACTGCATCCATTTAAGTAGAACTGCTATAACTTCTATACCGAAACAGTGCAAGGAGAATCGCCCTAGATACCGAGCGGAGGACACCTATAGCCTTCTAACAAAAACTTCCACATCAAGAACTTATATATATATATATATATATATATATATATATATATATATATATATATATATATATATATATATATATATATATATATATATATATATATATATATATGTGTGTGTGTGTGTGTGTGTGTGTGTGTATACATGAATATTATATATATATATATATATATATATATATATATATATATATATATATATATATATATATATATATATATATATATATATATATATATATATATATATATATAT
>NC_090756.1:32803782-32806282 GCF_036898095.1 Palaemon carinicauda | reverse complement strand
AAGCAGCAGACAACACCCAACTGCCCACTGTATTGCCAGGAATAAAGCAGGGCACAAAACTATCGCCCACTGCCCTAACTGTGGAAGATCCCATCATTCTTGGCATGATAGATGTCCCCACCGACTTCAGCAAATTGCAGACTGCCAGGGAGCAGAGCGCCCCAATATAACCTCTATCCACGTCAGCAGCGTCGAACGCAACCACTTCCAACTAAACATAACCCTCCACCATCCAACTACACTTCAAACAAAATCCTAACCCTCCCAGACATACCATTCCTGAACCTTCCTCTCCACCAACTCCCTCTCCAGCACCCAAACCTAAACCTCAACGTCCTCCCAAACCTCCTCCTAAAGCAAAAAGATCCCAAACCCATACTCCTCGCACTCCCTCACCTTTAAAACTTACCTCTCCAACCAATTCTCCCACTGTCACCCAGCCCCCCCCCCCCAAAAAAAAAAAAAAAAAATAGAAACCAACCCATCCTCCTTTGCACCTATCATTCACACTACCCAACATTTCCCACTCCTTAAAAGAATTTCCTGACCTACCCAGCTCTACCGTCACTAGCAAATCTAGCACCTCACGTCTCTCCAAATATCCTTCAAACATCGACAGCAGTGAGTACGACCTTTCTGCTTGCCCTATGGATGCTCTTCTAGCAGCCATCAGCAACATCCTTCGCAACTTCTTGCGATCCCGCAAAATAAAATTTACACAGGAGTCTCTTTATGATTTCGTGTTTGATAACGCCACCAAGGAACTAAGATCGAAATTCCCTTCATAGTTCCTCCTGCAAATGGACCTAATACAACCACTTGCAACAACCAAAACACCTAAGTGAAAGTGCTCCAATGGAATATTTTCGGACTTCGAAACAAGCTTGCATTCCCCCAGTCTCAAACCTCAGTGCAAGACCCTGACCTTATCATACTGCAAGAAACTCTGCTTAATGAGAACATACCATTTACGTTCTCAGGATAAAAAGTATACACAAGGTATCTATCACCAACGACAAGAGGACTGACCACCCTTATCAAACAATTAAGGACACAGCTTCCTATGTTAGGTTACGTAGGGACCTGTGTTTTCGGTTTATCATACAGGCGAGATAAGACACAAGACAATAAAAAAAAAAATCTAAAGGGAAGACACAGCTAATATGAAATCTTTAAAAAAAAAAATGTAAATTAAATAGGAACACTTACGCCATCTTTGGACAGAAGTTCTTAATTCGTGGATCTCTCACTGAAAATTGTAAACAAAACCAAATATTAATCTTCACCTAATTTAGGATAACAGAAAGTTGTCATAATATAATGGAAACAACCGTACAAACACGCCATGTTTTAAAGAAACATCATCACTAAAATAAAATACATAAGTGTGATATCAATTTCTAGATAGAATCTTGGTACAACTCTTAAACTTTTTGCACTTTTACAATATCATGAAACACAAACATGGCAATAACAATTAAAATACATAAAATGTACAAATATTACTGATGGCCCAGTGGTATAGTGATGTACGGTATAAATGTAGTCCACAGGCATGGGAGGTCTGGTGTGTGGATCTCTGGACTGTCCCTTACGGTTGTATGTCGCTATAACACGATTATCCTACTTTTATTATTATTATTATTATTATTATTATTATTATTATTATTATTATTATTATTATTATTATTATTGTTGTTGTTGTTGTTGTTTTTTATTATTATAATTATTATTATTATCATTATTATTATTATTATTATTATCATTATTTAACTAATTATTATTATTATTATTATTATTATTATTATTATTATTATTATTATTATTATTATTATTATTGTCCCTAAATTTATAGCTTTAATAGTGTATACAAAATATCTTATTGTTTTATGCTCGGATTAAATAAATTTACAAATTCTCGGCTTCTTTAGGAAAGAAAGCGGAATGAAAACGAAAGTTAATCACAATTAACAATATCCGAAGAATATAACTTGAATGAAAAAAAATTATAAATTTGTTTTTGAAGAAGCCCTTAAGCTACACTTTTTATTTATTTCTATTTACTAGCTAAAATGCAAAATGACCGCGCAGACCTCCTCCACAGCAGATTATTTTTGCAAAAGCAGCTACCTTTTCCGAGAATCAATTATGACCGTAAGCGTATTTGAAGTCTGTGTGACAACCATGTGCGAGCTTCGGGCTAAAGTTAGGGTAAATTTGGTCTACCTTTTGCTCGACCTTGCCCTTGACCTTTGACCTAGGACTTTGAAAATTCAATAAATTTCCCGTCTCAACATAACAATTAATCTCTGAGTAAAGTTGTGGCCAGGAAGTTGTTCGCAAACAAACAGACAAGTGGACAAACAGGAACGAAAACCTAAACTCCTCCAAGCTTCGTTGGCGGGGTAATAATTTATTGGCCAGCTCTGTAAGAGTCGAGTTTGACCCATTGGGCTGGTGAATCTCTTCAATTTATTAATGATAATAATAAATTCATTAT
>NC_090756.1:32786282-32798782 GCF_036898095.1 Palaemon carinicauda | reverse complement strand
CGAGAGGAGCGAGTCACTCTGGATTCACCAATGTGACGGACCGAGAGGACGGACCGAGTGAAGGTTGTGACTCATGTGACGACCGAGAGAAGGTTATGAACTCAAAGGTAGTATGAGAGAAACTGAGTTTTATTTATTATAGAACACTCTCCTTTATATACAAAAGGCCAAGGCAAAAGGAATTTTCATGTTCACAAGACAGACAATGTTACAGAGGCGATACGCAGACATGTATATTCTGGTTCTTTTTAGTGCGAGGGAAGAGCGAAGATACAAGCACAAAATGAACTGTGTACGATCGTGTGACACACGGTTGGTACATGGCTCCCCCCCCCTAAAAAAGACATATTGTACATGTTAAATAGGGCAACCTGATCCTGAGAGGTGAACTGTAAGCGGGTCATCTGGCAGAAGATAAGCAGGTTTTAGACGATCAATGGAGACCCAGTCTTCTTTGCCACGGATGTTTACTAGGGGTGCTTTCAGACTGCGGCGGAACACAAGGAAAGGGCCAGTGTAAGTGGGCGTTAGCACTTGCTTGCTATTGTCGTTGCGCAGGAAGACGTGCATAGCAGAGTGCAATTCTGTCGGTATGTGATGCTTCGCTTGGGGCTTGTAAGTCTGGCAGCAGGGAGTAAAATTTTCCCACGACGTGACGTATGCTCTGGAGATCGTCGGAGGAGGTTGTAGAAGGAAAAAATTCGGCAGGGACGACCAACGGGTCCCCATACGCCATTTCAGCTGCCGAGATGTCGAGGGCGTATTTAGGAGTGGTCCTTAGTCCCAGGAGGACCCAGTGAAGCTGAGTAAACCAGTTCCAATCCTTGCAGCGGGACATTAAAGCTGCTTTGATGGTGCGATGAAAACGTTCAACCATTCCATTGGCAGTGGGTTGTAGGCCGTTGTCTGATGTAGGGTGATGCCCAGGAGATTTGCTAATGATGTCCAGAATTGAGAAGTGAAAGTGGTTCCCCTGTCAGAAGTAATATGCTCAGGGATACCAAATCTTGCAATCCATCCAGAGAGTAAGGCAGATGTACATGAGAAGGACGTTGCAGTTTCCATGGGAATGGCTTAATGCCAACGAGTGGTGCGGTCGATGACGGTAAACAGGTAACGATGTCCTTGTGATGTGGGTAGGGGGCCTACAACGTTGACGTGAATGTGTGCGAAACGACACTGAGGTTGAAGAAAGGTGCCCAATCCGGAATCCGTGTGTCGATGTACTTTGGAAGTTTGGCAAGAAGTACAGGCACGGACCCAATCCTTAGCATCCTTAGAAATGCTGTGCCAAATGAACTTTGCCTTCAGCAGCTGTGCAGTAGAACCGCACGAGGGATGTTAAAGGCAGTGAATGAAATCAAACACCTGCGGGCGCATGGGAGCAGGAATCCAAGGTCGCGGTCTACCAGTACTGACGTCACAGAGGAGGGTGGTGATGGAATCTTCGAGGGGAAAGTCTTCGTAACGAAGGTACGTGCAGAATGTCCTACATGCTTGATACTCTGGATCCTGTCGTTGGGCTTCAGACAGGCCATTGTAATCCAATCCCAGTTGAACAGCAGCCAATGTGTTTCTTGACAGGGCATCGGCTACGAGATTTTTTTTCCCAGGGACGTATTGAAGAGTGCAATTGTATTCAGCCACGGCGGAGAGATGTCGGCGATGATGGGCGGACCAGGCGTCAGACTGTCAAGTGAAGGCGTGCACCAGAGGCATGTGGTTTGTGCGAATGATGAACGCGTACTTTCTAAGATATGACGAAAGTGACGGACAGCCAAGTGCACAGCCAGCAATTCTCGATCGAAGGTAGAGTAACCCGATTCTGCCTTGGACAGTTTTCTTCTGAAGAAGGCCAATGGGCGGGGCGAGCCGTTGACCACCTGCTCAAGTACTGCACCAATAGCGACGTCGCTGGCATCGGTGGAGAGAAGGAAAGGGGTGTGTGGGATAAGAAAAGTGAGAGCCGCAGCAGTTGATAGGGCCTTCTTTGCATTGCAGAAGTCTCCTTCTTGAAAAGCCCCCACTTCAGGTCCTATGGCTTGCCCTTGAGGGAGGCGTAGAGGGGAGCAAGAGTGGCGGCAATGGCTGGCAGAAAACGGTGATAATAGTTGATCATGCCCAAGATTTCCTGCAGAGCTTCGATGGTCGAGGGCGCGGGGAAGTTCTGAATGGCTGCTACCTTCTCAGGGAGGGGATGGACTTCTTCAGGAGTGATGCGGTGCTCTACGAATGACATTTCGTTGGCGCCAAAGGTACACTTGTCGTACCGGACTACAAGGCCGTTTTTTTGCAGGCGGTCGAGCAAGATGCGCAGGTGACGGAGGTGTTCCTTTTTTGAGGAGGAGAACACAAGTATGTTGTCCACATAACATACACAGAAAGAGAGGCCCCCTAAGATGGCATCCATGAGACGTTGAAACGTGGCCCCAGTGTTACGAAAGCCAAAACAGGAGTAATTGAAGGTGTATGTACCAAACGGAGTCATGATGGCAGTCTTGGGGATGTCTCCTGGGTTCATAGGCACCTAATAATACCCCTTCAGGAGGTCGAGCGTACAGAAAACCTTTGCTTTGTGCACGTAGGAGGTCACGTCGGCAATGTTTGTGAGGGGGTAGTGATCCTGTTCTGTTTGCATGTTAAAGCTCCTGTAATCGCCACACGGATGGAGGGAGCCGTCTTTCTTCAGAACGATGTGTAAGGGTGACGACCATGGGCTGGAGGCCTTCTGGGAAAGGCACATTTCCTCCATTTCGGCGAACGTCTGTTTGGCGGCTGCCAATCGTTCTGGTGCCAGACGTCTGAATTTTGCGAAGATTGGGGTTCCCGTCGTCTTGATATGGTGATAAATACCGTGCTTGGCAGGAACCGTGGGCGTTAGGCGAAGTTCTGGACGGAAAACTTCCGGGTATGACAAGCGGAGGTGGGCGTAGGCATCCGTGGGTGCGCTGATGTGGAGAGGGAGGTTAGAGAGGGCGGGTTGAAGAGGTGTCAACAAGTACGAGTCTGCGTTGACCAATGGTCGGTGGGCGACATCGACCAGAAGGTGGAAATGAGAGAGGAAATCCGCACCGAGGATTGGCAATGTGACATCAGCAACGAGAAACTTCCCATTTAATTTACCGTTTCCGAACGATAATGTGAGGTTCTCGTAACCGTAGGTGGGTATCGCAGATCTGTTGGCAGCTACCAAGCGGACATTGGCAGATGTTGACAGACTACGTCGTGTCTTGAAGAGTTTCCTTGGCAAAAGAGAACGACAAGCATCCGTGTCTACCAAAAATCGCACGGCCGTTCCTGCATCATGTAAAAAGAAAAGATTAGAAACACGGGAGGCCACCACCACAAGCAATGGCCTACTTACGCGTATTTTGGCCACTGACAATCCTCAGCACATTTCTTTGCGGTTGCCCCGAATCTGTAGTGGTAGTAGCAAAACTGCGGCGGATGGGAGGTAGTATTGGCTGTAGAAGTCATTTGTTGGGGTGCGAGCGATTTGTGGGTGTTGGGCGGCTTTGTTGCTGCTTTGGCACGTCACGGGGTAGGCGTGTATGTCCTATGGCATTCATGTCAGCTTCGGTTGACGTTGAATAGGCATCCTCTTCGTCAGGGATGGAGGCGTTGATGGAGGTCTTGAAGTGACTGTCCATAAGGCCGTTGGCTTTGGCCTTCAAGTCCTTTATGGGTAAACTATCGACATCGGGTATGGCAGAGCGTATTGGTCCGGGTAAACGACGTATCCAAAGGGCATGAAGTAGGTTCAACTCACGAGGAGAGCTGTCTGCGGCAGTTGAAGGCAAACGATACTGGTCATTTCCCTGAGGGGAAGCGAAGCCCTTTGGTCCCCCAATGGTTGTTGCGAGAGCAGAAAAAACTTTGCTATGCGGGCGGCTGGCCACGGCGAGTACTGCTGCAGAAGGTATGTTTTGAAGGCGTCATATGCTATTGGGGTGTCTCCTTGTTCACAAAGCTAGTCGGATATTTCTGGGAAGGTGTCCTCGGGTATCGCCGCGAGAACATAATCTGCTTTGGTGGTTGAGCGAGTTACGCCCCTGATGCGAAACTGGACTTTAGCGCGCTGAAACCTAGCAAACGCCTCTCCGCTGGCGAACGGTGAAAGTTTCAATGGGGCAGCCATAGCACCAGCTTCTGTAGAATCCGTCGTAGTACCAATGATGAAGGGGCGAGGGGGTGGGGGTGGAAGGCTGTGGAAGCGAGTCGACTTCCGGGGTCACCAATGTGACGACCGAAAGAAGGTTATGAACTCAAAGGCAGCATTAGAGAAACTGAGTTTTATTTATCATAGAACACTCTCCTTTATATACAAAAGCCCAAGGCAACAGGAATTTTCATGTTCACAAGACAGACAATGTTACAAAGGCGATACGCAGATATGTTTATTCTGGTTCTTTTTAGTGTGAGGGAAGAGCGAAGATACAAGTATAATATATACAAAATGAATTATGTACGATCGTGTGACACACGGTTGGCACACTCAGTTGCTTTCATCCTGCCTTTAAGTCACAATCTTCTCTCGGCCCGTCACATTAGTCAGTGGGTATGTGATGCTTCGCTGGGGGCTTGTAAGTCTGCCGGTATGGAGCAAATTTTCACTGAGTCACAACCTTCTCTCAGCCCGTCACATTGGTGACCCGGGAGTGACACACGGTAGGTACAGTATCCTGGGGCTTTCCCTCTCTTCATTTTTTTTTAGGTTAGCTTCGACTTCATACACACTGAATTCATTCATGGGAACATCAATGTCTTCATCAGCTTCAGGTATATCAATCAAACTATTCCCTTCATATCTCCTATTCATGACCTCACTAAAGTGCTCCATCCAACATTGTCTTTCTCCATCTTCTGTTATAATACCAGAGCCATCTCTCTTTTTGATAGGTACATTCTTCTTCTTCTTTGCCGCAGTCGAAGTTTCATTAATAATTCTATGAGCAGTTCTTATACCATAGCCAATCCCTGAATTCATAGCTTTGTCAGCCTCATCTGCTTTCCTGTCTAAATATTCTCTCCAGTAATTTTTGGCTTTTCTTTTAACCTCACTATCAATATTGGAATACTTAGCATGCTCTACCTTGTAGTTTTCATTAGTTCCTCGTAAACTTTCAGCAATCTACTTCTGTCTTTATCTTCTTTTTATAGTAGCCCAAGTATCATTTGATATCCATAGCTTTCTCCTGGTAAGTGTGTATCCCAAGACTTCACTACCAACTGATTGATATATGTTCCTAATATCACACCATTCTTCATTAATTGCCTGTTCTTCATCTCTTAAATTCTCTAAGACTGCAAATCGATTTCTAAATTTAACTGCAAATGTTTCTCTGTCTTTCCTCTAAAAGTTTAGTTGTATCAAACCTAGGTATTCTATCCATCTCTCTGTTCAGTGCTTTCAGTGTTAACTTCACTGTGGCAATGAGGAGCTCGTAATCACTACCAATATCCACACCTCTATAGCTTCTTACATTTCTCAGAGTCCTTCTTCTCTCTTTATTAATGGCAATGCAAAGTATCTGATGTTTGGAATCATCACATGGTGAAATCCATGTATAATAGTGGATGTTCTTGTGTTGGAACAGAGTACCTCCGAAGACAAGATTGTTTGCTGGACAGAAACTTATAAAAATTGTTCAATTTTCATTTGCAACTTCGCCAAGACCCTCTACACCCATCACATTCTTCATCCCTTGATTACGTCTTCTAACTTCAGCGATGCAGTTGCCAATCACAATTTTCATCTCTCTCAGGGATCTCATCTATTATCCTCTGCAGTTCTTCATAGTATTCATTTTTCCTTTCTTTAGGGGAATCATTTCTTGGGGCATAGCAAACTATAACACTCATATTGCACTGCTTTCATTTGAACGTTGCTAGTAACAATCTACTATTTACAGCTCTCTACTCAGTTAATGCTTTTTCTGCTCTTGGTGTCATCATCCTTCCTACCCCTTCTCTTCCAGCTCCATCTGATCTTCCTGAATAGATGTATATATATATATATATATATATATATATATATATATATATATATATATATATATATATATATATATATATATATATATATATATATATTGCTTTGGTCTAAAGTTTCCTTACCAAACACCTTACAACGTGCTTCACTTAGGGCCAAGAAATCCAAACTATATTTCATAAATTCACTCTCTACTTGCTGTAACTTCCTAATCTGATTCATGGTTCTAACATTCCACACCGCTACGCCTGGGACTCGGGGTCAATCTGTCATCTTCTCTTTCCATGACTGACTAAATCCCTAAATCCATAGAGGATTCATTGGCTAGATATATCAAAGGATAGCAAGTTCCTTGTGAAGCGCAGTACCTATCTAACAAGGGCAAGTGATGCCTGCCAGTCCATACTAATTCTTGTAAGATCAATCGCCAGGCATCAGAAGTAAAAGCCGAAGAGACAGTTTGTCCTTTACCTTGAACCCAATCCATCACCCTGCTGCCAGTGACTTCATCGAGAATTTTTTTTTGTGGGGGGGCATATCCTCCACACCAAAAGCTCTCATTTCTCCACCAAGCTGCTCATCCGCTTGTATGAGTATAACCGTTGGAAAACATGGATTACTAAGAAATACAGACTAGCACGGCTGATAAATTTTGAACATTTAGACATGTTTTTGATGAACCTTGGGATCAGACACCCAAGGGTGAATAAACTCAAAGCTATTAGCTTCTGGCCGGCCAGGGAATCGAACCATGGTTCAGGAAATTGATAAGAAAATGACGAAGCATTTAGCTATAATTTTTAAGTTGATTCTCCTTGGGTCCCTGATCCTGTGGTATGAGAAAGTATAAGAGAGAGTCCAGATATTGAGATAGTAAATTATATGACTTATTTGAATATAGATATATATATATATATATATATATATATATATATATATATATATATATATATATATATGTGTGTGTGTGTGTGTGTTTATATATATATATATATATATATATATATATATATATATATATATATATATATATATATATATATATATATATATATATATATGTGTGTGTGTGTGTGTGTTTATATATATATATATATATATATATATATATATATATATATATATATATATATATATATATGTATATATATATGTGTGTGTGTGTGTGTGTGTGTGTTTATATATATATATATATATATATATATATATATATATATATATATATATATATATATATATATATATATATATATATTATGTGTGTGCGCATGTGCCAGCGTTTACTCTTTTGTTTATAGTTCAGCAAACATAATGCTTTTCATAAATTAATATAACGATCAGGCTAATTAAAAGTTATTCCTCTATTCTATTCCCAATACCACAGGTTTAGGTATAAAAACGTAATTTCAACCTTAATTCGTCCAGAAAAATTATTCAGATTAATATTTTCCGGCCAAATTCTGTCATCGTAACACGACGAATGACACAAACATCAACTGCACAATGGGGCCTTTTTATATCCTAATTATTTTAGATTCCACGAGGCTGCAATGGAAACGTTTATCTTCACGGTTCGTAAACAAACGTTGCGAGCGAACGTTTCTAAAGGGAATAGTTGACCTGGAAACACCGAACACAGCTTATTCTAATTCTCTTCAGTTGAATGGGAAAGCCTTTAATAATTTTCTGTGTGGTGGTCCATTTTGTGTTTTTATAAATGTGGAAAAAATATGAGAGATTTATGTCAGTGATGTTGGTATGGAATTATTGTAGTGTGTCCAGATGATTCTCTTGAATGTAATGTGTCTGACAAATATTACCCGTATTAGCGTACGCACAGATTATTAATATGCATATGTATATATATATATATATATATATATATATATATATATATATATATATATATATATATATATATATATATATATATATATATATATATATATATATACACACACACACACACACACACACACACATCTATATATATATATATATATATATATATATATATATATATATATATATATATATATATATATATATATATATATATATATATATATATATATATATATATATATATACAGTATGTCTTTATCTAACAACTAAACTTATACAAAAGCTCAATATTCATTTCTAAAACACTGCTTTTCGGCGTGGGTACAATATCAAAACAATCCACAGTTATTATCATCATTATTATCACCAGCTAAGCTACAACCCTAGTTGGAAAACCGGGATGTTATGACCCAAGGGATCTAACAGGGAAAATAGCCTAATGCGGAAAGGAGAAAAAAATCATATGAGAATTAACGAATAAGGAATATTAAATGTCTTAAGATCGGTAACAAGGTTAAAATAGATCTGTCATATATAAACTATGAAGAGACTCTTATGTCAGCCTGTTCAATATGAAAACGTTTGCTGTAAGTTTGAACTTCAGAAGTTCCAGCGATTCAACTGACCGATCAGGTAGTTTCCAATGTCTGGATAAAGCCACGAATTGATCCAAAAAGCTAAAAATATCTATAAACTTCATTAGTAACTTAGAATTCGATCAACATAAATGCAATATAATTGAAATGATTTTCATTTTACTTTAATTTTTTTTTATGTACAGTCGGACATATGAATTCCAGGCACACCTCACTCCGAGGACCACCACCTTTGCCATCTCTCCCTACACTAGCTGGTTGGTTACTCGACGCAAAGTAAGGGCGTGGTAGGGTGCAGAGGAATTCTAAATATTCCCCACTATCAACAGAGAAATGCTTCTTCATCTATCGATAGTCAGATGAACCGAGTTAGGTCAGAACAAATCCAATACATCGGCTGTGGGAATTTCATTGTCTCTCCTCCAGTATCGAAGTGGGATTCGCAAAGTTACCCACAATTATGAAGGAAGCTTGCGGGAAAGGCACAGCTGGCACATAGATAACCCACAGAGAGAGAGAGAGAGAGAGAGAGAGAGAGAGAGAGAGAGAGAGAGAGAGAGAGAGAGAGAAATTTAATCTAAAGAATTCTATCTGTCATGGTCTACCTTACCCCGCATCAGTACATAGGAAATACAAAAATAATTATATTTAGCCTTTTATTTAGCCGAATAATCTCAGTCATGGTCAACATCAGGCCTCTTCAATCTTTTCAAGCTATATACTGTTTATATATATATATATATATATATATATATATATATATATATATATATATATATATATATATATATATATATATATATATATATATATATATATATATATATATGAATAAGTAAATATACATACCTATATTTGTATTTGTACTGTATGTATACAAATAAATACATCCATATATGTATACTGTATATTGAATATTACTTTGTATATGGGTTATCTATTAACTCCTTTTCTTTCCTCAAAGGGCTATTTTCACCGTTGGGGCCCCTAGGATTATAGCATCCTGCTTTTCCAACTAGTGTTGTAGCTTAGCTATTAATAGTATAATAATAATAATAATAATAATAATAATAATAATAATAATAATAATAATAATAATAATATGTATATGTATATGTATATGTATATATACAAATATACAGTATATATATATATATATATATATATATATATATATATATATATATATATATATATATATATATATATTGTTTCTTCCTTCCTTTCCTCTATCCATTTCTAAATTTTTTTGAAAATTATTTCACAGATTTTTTCATTCTTTGTCTTCTTCATCTCTCTCTCTCTCTCTCTCTCTCTCTCTCTCCTCTCTCTCTCTCTCTCTCTCTCTCTCTCTCTCTCTTTCTCTGAGTGAATCACTTCGTCCCTTTCTAAATGTATTTCAATTCCTACTTTCAGTTTTCTCTCATTTTTCTCTTTTTTGCATTTATTTATTCAATATCTCATGGAAGAGAATACATTGTTTCAACTCAGGATATCTGCAGTCTTTATAACAAGGAACTGAGTCTCTCTCTCTCTCTCTCTCTCTCTCTCTCTCTCTCTCTCTCTCTCTCTCTCTCTCTCTCTCTTTTGTAGAATACTTCTAGCAAATGTTAAGTTACAAATTTAAATTACTTATATATAGTGTATCCCGTCAAAAATAACGGCTAAATATTCAGATATATATGTACGAAAACATAACGACCTCTCACCAGGGTATGACTACTCCTTCCTTAAATATCTGTGGAACGGCGAGAGCTGAGCGTGAACAAAAAGATATATATATATATATATATATATATATATATATATATATATATATATATATATATATATATATATATATATATATATATATATATATACATATATGTGTGTGTGTGTTTGTGTGTGTGGGTATATATAATATATATATATATATATATATATATATATATATATATATATATATATATATATATATATATATATATATATATATATATATATAATAAATTTATATATATATATATATATATATATATATATATATATATATATATATATATATATATATATATATATATATATATATATATATATATATATATATATATATAAATAATATATATACACACACATATATATATATATATATATATATATATATATATATATATATATATATATATATATATATATATATATATATATATATATATATATATACATACATACACCAAAGGCACTTCCCCCAATTTTGGGGGGTAGCCGACATCAACAAGAAACAAAACAAAAAAAGGGGACCTCTACTCTCTATGTTCCTCCAGCCTAACCAGCTGGTACGGCTAGGGTGCCACAGCCCAACCTCCCACATTTCCACCACAGATGAAGCTTCATACTGCTGAGTCCCCTACTGCTGCTACCTCCGCGGTCATCTAAGGCACCGGAGGAAGCAGCAGGGCCTACCGGAACTGCGTCACAATCGCTCGCCATTCATTCCTATTTCTAGCACGCTCTCTTGCCTCTCTCACATCTATCCTCCTATCACCCAGAGCTTTCTTCACACCATCCATCAACCCAAACCTTGGCCTTCCTCTTGTACTTCTCCCATCAACTCTTGCCTTCATCACCTTCTTAAGCAGACAGCCATTTTCCATTCTCTCAACATGGCCAAACCACCTCAACACATTCATATCCACTCTAGCCGCTAACTCATTTCTTACACCCGTTCTCACCCTCACCACTTCGTTCCTAACCCTATCTACTCGAGATACACCAGCCATACTCCTCAGACACTTCATCTCAAACACATTCAATTTCTGTCTCTCCATCACTCTCATTCCCCACAACTCCGATCCATACATCACAGTTGGTACAATCACTTTCTCATATAAAACTCTCTTTACATTCATGCCCAACCCTCTATTTTTTACTACTCCCATAACTGCCCCCAACACTTTGCAACCTTAATTGACTCTCTGACGTACATCTGCTTCCACTCAACCATTTGCTGCAACAACAGACCCCAAATACTTAAACTGATCCACCTCATCAAGTAACTCTCCATTCAACATGACATTCAACCTTGCGCCACCTTCCCTGCTCGTACATCTCATAACCTTACTCTTACCCACATTAACTCTCAACTTCCTTCTCTCACACACCCTTCCAAATTCTGTCACTAGTCGGTCAAGCTTCTCTTCTGTGTCTGCTACCAGTACAGTATCACCCGCAAACAACAACTGATTTACCTGCCATTCATGATCATTCTCGCCTACCAGTTTTAATCCTCGTCCAAGCACTCGAGCATTCACCTCTTTCACCACTCCATCAACATACAAGTTAAACAACCACGGTGACATCACACATCCCTGTCTCAGCCTCACTCTCACCGGAAACCAATCGCTCACTTCATTTCCTATTCTAACACATGCTTTACTACCTTTGTAGAAACTTTTCACTGCTTGCAACAACCTTCCACCAACTCCATATAACCTCATCACATTCCACATTGCTTCCCTATCAACTCTATCATATGCTTTCTCCAGATCCATAAACGCAACATACACCTCCTTACCTTTTGCTAAATATTTCTCGCATATCTGCCTGACTGTAAAAATCTGATTCATACAACCCCTACCTCTTCTAAAACCACCTTGTACTTCCAAGATTGCATTCTCTGTTTTATCCTTAATCCTATTAATCAGTACTCTACCATACACTTTCCCAACTACACTCAACAAACTAATACCTCTTGAATTACAACACTCATGCATATCTCCCTTACCCTTATATAGTGGTACAATACATGCACAGACCCAATCTACTGGTACCATTGACAACACAAAACACACATTAAACAATCTCACCAACCATTCAAGTACAGTCACACCCCCATCCTTCAACATCTCAGCTTTCACACCATCCATGCCAGATGCTTTTCCTACTCTCGTTTCATCTAGTGCTCTCCTCACTTCCTCTATTGTAATCTCTTTCTCATTCTCATCTCCCATCACTTGCACCTCAACACCTGGAACAACAGTTATATCTGCCTCCCTATCATCCTCAAAATTCAGCAAACTTTCAAA
>NC_090756.1:32768782-32783782 GCF_036898095.1 Palaemon carinicauda | reverse complement strand
AAAAATATACCCATGTATACGTGTATATATATATATATATATATATATATATATATATATATATATATATATATATATATATATATATATATATATATATATATAATCATAATTTTTTCATGTGGAAGTTAGACCTCCTTAAAGGGAGAACTATTGTAAAAGGTGAAAGCAAAGAATGAATGAGATTACGTTCAACAAAATGAACGTAAATGGAATTATCTGGATGGATGATAAGAAAGGAGCGAGAAATAGTAATTTCCAAATTGAATAAAAGATAAAAAATTAAAAAATAAAGCTAATTTTGATGGAACTGAATATGGTTTGAGGCAAGAGTCTGTGTAATCTGACTTTATAAATGTTTAGTCTCCATGGTTCCTTGGAAACAAATTATGAAAATTATTACTAATTAGAAAATACATTTCTTTGCTGAGATTTATTTCTTTAGTTTGCTGAGTCACAGCTGGAACCTATCCTGAAATGGTTGGAGGGTCCTGGTGTGGACCGTTGGTAAGAGTATTCAACTCTCTTGAAAGTTCAGAGAAATGATAAAAAAAAAACTTTATTTTTCAACTGAACTTTCAAAAGCGCTGGATACTCTTACCAACGGTCCACACCAGGACCCTCCAACTATTTCTGGCTAAATTTCAGCTGTGACTCAGCAAACAAACAAAAAATAAATGTCAGCAAATTAATGGATTTACTAATTAGTAATAATTAGAAATGATACTCGACGTTTCTAAAGTCAGCTGAGGACTTTAAAGGTTGACCTATAGGCTCCCCCCAAAAATCATCCTTAGCCCTCAAGAATGGTAAGGTTGCAGACACTGAAAAAACTAACGAGTTTGAGCGGGACTTGAACCCTAGTTTGGCGATCTCCCTTAAACACCCCATTCTTATCTTACAAGGATGGTGAGGTTGAAGACACTATAGGAACTAACGAGTTTGAGCGGGACTTGAATCCAAGTCTAGGGGTAGCCAGACAGAGACGTCAGCAACAGGCCACCACAAACCTTTGTACTGCCATGCACTAGAAATGGCTGCGTATGTTGTTGTTATTGTTGTGAACATTAAGGTACCAGAAATGTGTTATATTCAACATTCAATCATGCCTACAATTGTCATCACTGGGTTGGAGGTAATCTTCTAAACATAGCTTTCTTTTTTAGATAATATAGTCCACCATGATTGAACCTTGCAGCCCAAGTAATATCTTCCAAGGGTTTTTCTTCTATGAATATTAAGGAAGAACTAAAGCGATGATGATATTTCTAACATGATTTACTCTGTACTATTCTGCTTGCTCGCTTGAAGTTTCAAACTCTCTTTAGAGGTTTCAAAAATGAATAAATATATATATATATATATATATATATATATATATATATATATATATATATATATATATATATTATATATATATATATATATATATATATATATATATATATATATATATATATATATATATATATATATATATATATATATATATATATATATATATCAAATGAGCAATATATTATACATCTACTAATATCTTGTTTCTCTCTACGTTGGGATTAGAGACCCAAGGGGGAATCAACTCAAATTGACTTAGCAACTCAGTTGAGTTGTCAAGTCAATGGAACCTCAGTCATTTAAACCAGGTTCGGTTCCCCGCCCGACCAGAAGCTATTATCTTTGAGTTTATTCCCCCTTGGGTGTCTGAACCCGAAGTAGAGGTAATCCAGTTATTAGGAGGAGAATAATATGTGGCTTATATGAATATTTACAAGAGTACAAGTGATAAAAAAAAAAAAAAAAAAAAAAAAAAAAAAAGAATTAATGACTTGCTAGATGTGCTTTCAAACAAAAAATATTGTTTCATGCAAGTATAAAGAAAAGTGCAAATAAAGAAAGGTACTGTATTCATAAATAAATAGGTTTTAAGAAATCTTTTGTGTTCAGATAAACAGAGAGAAATATTTTACCATCAACAATCCCTAACTTCTTTTGTTTTCGATTTTACAATAATAACACAATTCATTCCTCGTTTAACGACTTCATTTTGGGAATGAAAGAGTACAAAGACTCGCATTACTTTCCCTGATTACTTTCGTCCCCTTTCGTCATTAATATTTATGTGCCAAAGTCACCATTCTCCTATACTTTCTCCATCCACTCACACTCAGGAGTGCTGGCACATCTTCTCCATTTAGTAATTTTTAGATTATTATATGATGGGCGTTTAAAAAAAAAATATTCTTTTTATTTCTATGTAATATTGCGATTGAGTGTAATGACTTACAAACTTTTTTTACTCTTGTGGTGATCTCTAACCTTTGATTTCTGAAACTACAGTAGGAAAGCCAACTTGAAGAGATCTAAGACTTATTTGGACACTCTTGATAAAGCTAGAGTTATTGGGTCATTTGACTGGTAAAAAAGCACACATACACCGAATAGTCTGGCTTAATCTTTCCACAAGCTTCTCTGTCCTCATACATCTGACAACACTGAGATTACCAAGCAATTTTTTTGCTCAGGGGATTGACCATTTTAAGAGGAAGGACACTCTAAAATCAAACAATTGTTCTCTAGTCTTGAGTGGTGCTATAGCCTCTGCACCATGGTCTTCACTGCCTTAGGTTAGATTTCTCTTGCTTGAGGGTACACTCGGGCACAATATTTTATCTTATTTTTCTTCCTCGTGTTTTGTTAAAGTTTGTATAGTTATATGAGAGATATCTATCTAAATGCTGTTAATGATCTTAAGATATTTAATTTTTTTCTCGTTTCCTTTCCTCACTGGACTATTTTTCCCTGTTGGGGCCCTTGCGCTTATAACATCCTGCTTTTCCAACTATTGTTGTAGCTTAGCAAATGATAGAAATAATAATAAAAGTAACTGTCTACAATAAAATGTGCCGTATAACTGTAATTTTTGCAAATGCAAAATACAAAATGTTAAATAAAAAGTATTTTCTAACATCGCCAGAGGGTGTTTTGTAAAAAGCTACTCAAAATGATTTTTCGTTGAAGCATGGCAATGTACAGCCACAGCTTACCATATGCTCTTTCGTGCTTCAAAGAATAGAAAGGAAAATGGACGAGGGACTACGTTTTTTCAGCCTCTGAAAAATTCCAAAATGTATTTAGGAAATTGTAAAATATATGTAATAAAAAATGCAGTAGGATGTAGTAGCACCTCGGATCTTGGCTTTATGTTTTTTCTTACATATATTAAATAAACGTGGAGATTGTAATAAGAGAAAACACACACAAAAAAACCACCTGATTTTCCAAAGTAGCCATATATAGATAAAAATAAAAAACTGATTTTCGATGTATCCATGACTATTTAAACATCCAAAGCATAAAAACAATCATAAGATGAAAAATGTCTCAAATAGAAACAATTCTCTAAAAAAAACTTACGGAATAGATCACCTGAAACTCAGCCATCTTAATCTGAACCAACTTGACCTAGCCTAGGAAGCCTCGGGCTAGACTAGAGAATTGGTATTTCCTTCCTTATCAGTCTCTGGACTAATACAGTTAAGTTCACTGGCTTTGCTGAGTCAGGAGGTAACGTATTGGAAAAAGCCCTGCCCCACTATCTGCTGGATGGGAGTGCGAACGCAGCTCCATCGCGATATTTTTAATAGTAACCTCGTTGTCCTTGTGAGCTAGGGATGGGTATTTGGGGGGAGCCTATAGATTTACCTATTGAGCCACCAGAAGCCATTGCCTGAACCTCCCTGGTCTTAGCTTGATGGAGAGGGGGATTGGGCTCTAATTATATGTAAGCTAACTCTACTGTATTCTGGGAAAACAGAAAATGAATAAAAACTTGAATAAAACCAGAGAGAGAGAGAGAGAGAGAGAGAGAGAGAGAGAGAGAGAGAGAAAGAGAGAGTTAATCCTCGTAATACTGACAGGAAACGAGACAGCTGAAAGCATATCCTGTGTATTGCAAAAATCCTGTTGCTTTGGAATCGCCTCTGGAAGATTTATCTGAACCGGATGATGACATTCGAAAAGGGTTTTCTGGACACCTGGTTACATTCTTCTTTTCTTTCTTTCTTTTCTAAAGCAGTGACTTAAATAACAGGCCTGGGATTGTTGTTATTATTCGTAAGATAGAGATAGTATATCTATCTATTAATCTATCTATCTATTTACCTATTTATCTGTTTATCTATCTATCTACGTAAATATCTATTTATCTATCTACCTACCAAGATATCTGTCTATCTATCTACCTAAAGAATAGTTATCTATCTACCAAGATTTATGTCTATCTACCTAAAAACATTTAACTGGGCTCCACAAGGTACTAGAAGAGTTAGGAGACCCAGATGTGACGGGCTGAGAGAAGGTTGTGACTCAAAAGCATGATGAAAGCAACTGAGTAACTTTATTACAGATCATCCGTTTTTATATACATAATCTCCAGGCAAAAAGGGCACAAAAGACTTAAAATATCCGAGTTTAAACTGTTCGAAGTGATAAAAATTGGTAATTAAATGTTTAAATGTTCATGGTAAGATCAAACGAATGTACAAAGAGGCTGAGTAGAAAGCTTTAAAGTATACATTAACTGTTATCAACATTAAGTGTTAACAGCCACATCAAGTATTAACTACCTTATAGGTATTAACTGCCATATCAACTATCAACAGCTAAATTAAGCGACAGTGACAATGCTCTAGAGACTGACTATATATACAGATGATCAGCATCCAAGACCTTCTGCACCAAATCTAGGACCAGGGAGGGCCAGGCAATTGCTTCTAATGATTCAACTGGTAGAATTATAGTCTCCCCAAAACATCCCATCCTTAGCTCACAAGGATAGTGAGGTTGCAAACACTCCAAGAAACTATCGAGTTTGAGGTCTCGAACCCCTATCTAGCAGATCACCAGGCAGGGACGTTTACAATAGGCTAACATAACCCTCTTATATCTATATAAAAAAAAAAATGTTTAGACTTCTAAAATATGCTGTGAATTGAACTAGTACTAGTAGGCCTATTGAAGCTATTTCATGAAATTCAACATAATCTTGATACTTCTTCAGACATGTTAGTATTTTCACCTATTTTATCAAAGTATTAAACTGCAATAATTATAATAAAGTGTTATCTATTCGTATTAATTACACGAAAACCTACTGCTAATTACCTGCTCTGTGGAAACAACTTTCTTTACATAACCGCAAAAACTTGAAGTTGTTTTTTGGTTAAGTTTTGTGATTAATTAAGACTCCAGAAACTTAATTCGTCCCAACTGAATCATGAGCATCTTCCTTTTTCTGTTTTCAAGTCCTCCGGGGTGAGCAACCAAAATCTTATCTCCATAAATTTCTATTTATATCAATTGTTCATTAAAGATAATATAGTTTATTTATTTCCTTATTGCATTTCCTCACAGGGCTATTTTTCCCTGTTGGAACCCTAGGACTTATAGCATCCTGCTTTTCCAACCGGGGCTGTAGCTTAGCTAATAATAATGATTATAATAAAATCAAATAAATAAGAGTTATTGAGGAAACTAAAGAATACAAAGATAGAAACAATCCTTTTGCTTCTTAAAGGAAGGAGGATCATACGATTCAAACAATGTAATAGGCAGAAGAAATTCCAAAGCTTGGCATATAAGGGATAGAAACAGCTACTGAGCTGTTCAGTACTAGTCCTGGGGCGAGGCTTCCATAGAGAAGGAAACTTTAGTTTTAAGATGCTTAGAACTGAGGTTATGTAATCAGAAAAAAACGTGTAAGTAAACAAGATAAATAAACAAACAAACATAAAAGGCATAGAACAATAAAAGTAAAAAACTGATATTCACAAAATCTCAGCATTTCTGTTAACAAAGCCAAGAAGCATTATCCCCGGAATCCAAACACATGCACCTGGTAATAGCAGAGCCTCAATCTTTCCATTCATCACTGAGATTTGCGAGGCATTTTGAAGAGGAGGAGGAGGAGGAGGAGGAGGAGGAGGAGGGTGGGGGTGGGGGGGGGGGGTGCGTTGGAGGGAACACCTTTCAAGCGACTATTTATATCAAGATGGATTCTTTTTCAGGAATCGGTGGCTTCGTGTGTTCAAGAATAGGTCTAGTTCTAAGATGCTCTCTCTCTCTCTCTCTCTCTCTCTCTCTCTCTCTCTCTGTCTGTCTCTCTTCGGATACCAGATAATATGCATTATAAGTTATAAATAGGCAAGAAATTCCGTGTTCGTTATTTAAGGAAAACTCTCCAAGTTACAGAACTGGACCTAATGAAATATTCTCGTAATTAATCAACAAGTTTACCCCACCATACATATATATATATATATATATATGTGTGTGTGTGTGTGTGTGTGTGTGTGTATATATATATATATATATATATACATATATTATATATATATATATACCATATGTCAATTGTTACTCACATGAGATTAATATGTTTAATTCTCTATATTTACATAATTGAGTTTATATATCACAAAAACAACCAAATATTATTACAATATATTATTACAAAATATAGAAAACTGACTTTCAATGAGTGTTTGAGTTTGCCTTTATTTCATGAAAGTAAATTGGTAAACTGTCAACCGTATTTTGACTTAAATGAATTCATGAAATGTTCCAAAACGAGATATTTGACCATATCCTGATCTTGATTTACAAAGAAACAATATGAACTTCAAAAGTTCAAATTTGCTGTAAATATTTCTATGTTGAACAGGCTTGCCATAATTCCCTTTTTATAGTTTATATATGAAAGATCTGCTTTGATATTGTTACTGATCTTGAGATATTCTATTTAAATTATTCATTTCTTCTCTTGTAGTTCGATTATTTCCATTCCTCACTTGGCTATATTTCCCTGTTGGAGTCCTTAGGCTTATAGGCATCCTACTTCTCCAATTAGATTTTTAGCTTAGCTATTAATAATAAACACTGAATATGTAAGAAATGAAGCTATAAGAGTAAACTCAAGTGCTATATGTGGATGAGATCATGGTTAGGGGTGGATGGAGATGGTTTGGGCATGCTCTTCGCACTCTCCAAGAGAGATTAGTTCACCAAACATTTGACTGGACTCCTAAAGGCGCAAAAAAGAGTTGGGAGTCCGAGGCCTACAGGGCTGAGGACTATGAAGCGTGAATAAGGAGATGGTGAATGGAGAAGTAGGAGATGATATAAAACACGTTACGAAAATGTGCATAATTCTCTCTCTCTCTCTCTCTCTCTCTCTCTCTCTCTCTCTCTCTCTATACAATGTGAGTGTTGTTCATCTAGTTAAAAAAAGCAGCTTCTGTAAAACTCCTCTTATTTATAGCGTTATGCAAATAGCCTTATTCGCCTACCGAGAGATGCAACGGAAGTTACTGCAGTATTTACAGTAAGAATTTCCGGCAGTTGTAAACAAGTAACCACAAACATGCACGCTAATGACGTCATCATGGCGGACAACAATGTTTAGTCATGCGAGGGTCTTATGTTCCATCGTATATATATATATATATAAAGTATATATATATATATATATATATACATATATATATATATATATATATATATATTATTATTATTACCCAAGCTACAACCCTAGTTGGAAAAGCAAGATGTTATAAGCCCAAAGACTCCATCAGGGAAAAATAGCACAGTGAGGAGAGGAAAGAAGGAAATGATTAAATTATGAGATTAAATCAACAAAAAAACATTCTACCAACAGTAACAACATCAAATCAGATGTCATATTTAAACTATAAAAAGACATATATATATATATATATATATATACATATATATATATATATATATACATATATATATATATATATATATATACGCCTCTTTTTCTTATGTTATTAGTTATTGTTTCTTGATAATAATAATAATAATAATAATAATAATAATAATAATAATAATAATAATAATAATAATAATAATAATAATAATAATAATAATAATAATAATAATGATAATAATTTTATGCATTGGATTCATCCACATTAAAGCCATTTACGACATTGAAGTAGATTAAATAAGTCGTTAATGTAAGTGACCTTTATTATATTCCCCAAAGGTATGGAATTGATGTCACCCTCATATCTATTTGGTTCTAAAGTTCGAATCTTTGGCCGGACAGAAATAGGATATTTATCATTAAAGTAAAATTTCCTTTTGAAGAACGAATTCATTAAATAAGGAAATGAATAACCTATAAGAGAAGTGATGAATAATTTGAATTAGATATTTTGTGAACAGCAACAACATCAAAATGAATCTTTTATATATAAAGATAAACTTCAAAAAACAAAAGGCCGAACTCAAGATTAGAGAACAAAAGGTTTGATTTTGGACTGTCCTTCTTCTGGAAGATTTTCCCACCATAGCTAAAGTCTCTCTTTATATTCAAGAGAGATTTGATTATTCAATCAAATATCTGTCAGAAGGAAGAATCGACTCTACAGAATAATAAATCTTTTCTTTATACCTAATTATATTCTATCTTTTTTATTACATTTCACACTGACATCATAAACTCAAATTCCCGAAAATAAACGAATCTTTATTTTCTATTTTGGAATAGATTATGAACAAAATTGTTGATTATAAATTAATTCCAACTTGAATTCCAGATTCCAGTGGCAACTTGAATTCCATATTCCAATTCCATCTTGAATTCCAGATTACAATTCCAACTTAAACTCCAGATATAAAATCCAGTTCCAATTCCAGATTACATACCAACCTGAATTCTAGACTCTAATTCCAACTTAAGTTCCATATTCTAATTCCAACTTCAATTCCATTTTCCGAGTCCAATTTAATGCCAGATTCAAATTACAGTTTGAATTCCAGAATCCAATTCCAACTTAAATTCCAGACTTAAATTCCAATCAAATTCAAGATTCCAATTCCAACTTCGAATGAAATGTTTTTTTTTTTTTTTTCGTCAAGCTTTACCTTCAGTTCAAATCCTAATGCTCTAATATTAGGATATAAGCTTAAGCTTCAGAATTAAGGTGACGAAAAAAACAGTTCATTGGAGGTTATAATTGGAATTTTGACTTAAAGTTGGAATTGTAATCTGGAACGCAAGTTGGAATTGGAATCTGAAATTTTGTTCACAATTTATTAGAAAACAAATTATATGAAAGTTCGTTTAATGGAATCGTTAACGTTTATTGAGAGTTCACGAGTAAATCTATGACCTAGTTAATGAATATCCTAAATCACCCAACGAGTATGCCATTATGGAATGAGCCTTTGCAAATGTAGACCTCTTTGTTCTATAAAATGCTTTGGGATATCCCTATGACTACATTTGTAATAGGGAAAAAAAATAACGTTAGTAAGGAAAGTATTTTTCTTAAGTAAATATGATTGGATTAAAAAGGTTCAAGATTCGCATGACAAGTAGATTTCAATTAGGAAATAAAAGAAAAAAAAGCCACACAGTAACATAAGCAATGGTTTTCTATACATATCACAATGGAATTCATAATTTTCTTTATGTTATTGATTTAAAAACTAGGCAAGCACACCTTTCACTCTCACGGAAATGGCTAGTACAGTGGTAACATACTCGTCTAGTATTCGCATGGCAGCAGATCAATCCTATCCCGGAACCGTAAGTTTAAGCTGTTTACTGGGGAGGCCACTGCTGTGCTTATGCACCACAGTGTGGTGTGGGGTTTGGGCTTGCCCAGCTGACGTTCTGTCGAGTATCTATTCTGATAAAACTTGAACTGAAATCAGACACCTTTGCTTATAGTTCAAAAAACTTCCTAATTTACCACCAGAAAAATCTTATCTTACTTATGATTTTGTCTCTTGCTTTCGATTTTGTCTCTTGCTTTCGACTTTGTGTGTTGCTTCCACATTCCCCCACCGTCTCATTTCCTTCCCTATTAGTGGAGCCTCTCTCTCCCGATTGCGTCATTCGTCTTGTTTTATTACGACTAAAACGACGCTATTTGAAAACGGATTCTGTTTATGATATTTTGGTGGAGTCATAAAAGGATAGAATCAAGAGAAAACTGATTTATTCACACATACTCCACATATTCCATCATCATCATCATTATCAATTAGCCGTTACTAGTGCAATGCAGAACAAAGGCCTCAGCATTGTCCTTCCACTTATGCCTGTTTATGTTTATGGCCTTTCTATATCAGCCTATAAACGCTGACTTTCTTAGTTTGCAAATCCATCCTCTCTCTCTCTCTCTCTCTCTCTCTCTCTCTCTCTCTCTCTCTCTCGGATTAATTAACCATGATTTTAGCCCAAAAATATGGAATTTTTTCTCCATCATATACCTGCTTTTTTTATATGTACTGGTTTCATTCACAACACTAGCATATTCTTTTTTCTCAAACTTACTCGATTTAAAAATTTATAAATTTCAAATTTTTTTTATCCATCCTAGATTTATTGATGCACAACTTTCATTCTGTTCATAGCACTGTAATACTTTCTTGCGATACAAATATATATATATATATATATATATATATATATATATATAGATTTTAGACAGTTTTATCCATCCTAGATTTACATATTTATAAATTTTTCTTCAGTTCACAACACTATTAAAACTTTATTCTCCAATTTACTTAGTTATTTTTTTCCCTTTCCTGTATTATTTTTTCGTTTATCATCTTGTATGTCGACAAACAGTCATTTCTTTCGTCTTATGGCCAAATTTCAAATAGTTCCTTTCCCCTTGCACTAAACTTTTCTCATAAGTTTCTATATGACTTTCTCTGTCCTTAATTTTCTTCCGCTGAGCTATTCTTAACTCAAAACTTACTTTTATTTTAATTCAACTCTTTTTTTTTATTTTTTGTTTTTGTTTTTACCAAACTGACTTAAGAAATTCACAAATTTGTCTATTTTTCTTTTATTTATCTAAGTCAATTAAAACTGTCAATTCTTTTAGAAACTCTCTTTATCTATTTCTCAAACAAATGCTACAGTCAAATCCTTTGCTTTGTCCTCAACAGCCTTTCAGGAAGGCATCAGATGTTTTCCATAATGTTAAATGGCTATTGATAACGCCCTTGCCTGGTGATCGCCGGACTGGGGTTTGAGCCCCACTGGAACTCATTAGTTTCTTTAGTTTCTACAATCTTACCACACTTGTAAGCTAGGGATGGGGGTTTCAAGGGAGCCCTCCCTAAACCTAGCTTGGATGGAGAGGGGGCTTAGGCGTTGATCATATGTTAATATGGACAGTCTCTAGGGGATTGTCCTGCTTGTTATGACAATGTCACGGTCCATTACCTCTGCAATTCATGAGTGGCCTTTAAATATTTAAACATGTGAAGCTTCCTAAGACATTATTACTGTTTTCCCCAGTTTAAGTCAGGTATAGAAACTCATTTGCAATCTAGAGAACAGATACTTTCGCTATTGAGATACTACCACTTGATAGTTATGGCATTTTTTGACTGGACAGGTAGAACTACATTAGATCCTTCCACTGGTTACGGTTCATGTTCCCCTTGCTTACACATACACCAAATATTCTGGCTTATTGTTTACATATTCTCCTTTGTCCTCATACACCTGACAACAGTGAGATTACCAAATAATTCTTCTTCACCCAAGGGGTTACTGAACTGTAATTGTTCAGTGGCCTCTTTCCTCTTGCTAAGGGTAGAAGAGACTGTTTAGCTATGGTAAGCAGCTCCTCTAGGAGAAGGACACTCCAAAATCAAACCATTGTTCTCTAGTATTGGGTAGTGTCATGTTCTTCTACTGTCTTGGGTTAGAGTTCTCTTGCTTGAGGCTACACTCGGGCATACTATTCCATCTGATTTCTCTTGCTCTTATTTTGTTAAAGTTTATATAGTTTACATAAGAGATATTTATTCTAATGATGTTACTCTTCTTAAAATATTTTATTTTCCACTTTTTCTTTTCCCCAATGGGCTATTTTCCAAGTTGGAGCCACTAGGCTTATGGCATCCTGTTTTTCCAACTAGGTTTGTAGCTTAGCAAGTAATAATAATAATAATAATAATAATAATAATAATAATAATAATAATGATAATAATAATAGTAATAATAATAATAATATTGAGTGAATCATGAAATTCTATAACAAGTAGGTTACGTTTTCTACAGATTCAGGAGATAATTACATGTGAGATATCCCCAATAATTCTAATCACAAGTAAACATGATTTTTTAAAACTATAGCAAGACCACATTTGAAGTTTAAAGCAATTACAAACATATTTCACAGCCACACTCGAAGTTAAAAGCAACAATAGGCATATTTCACACACCCCATTTAAAGTTAAAAGCAATCGAAAGCATATTTCAAACCCAGACTTATAGTTAAAAGCAATCAAAAGCATATTTCACACCCTCACTTGAGGTCAAATACAATTAAGAGCATAGTTTACACCAGCACTTGAAGTTAAAATCAATTACAAGCATAATGCGCACCCATAATAAAGGTACAAACAATTACAAGCATAATTTAACTATTTTTTTTCTAATATTCACTGAACCTGTACGTTGATGTACATTTGTTTGTTAATATTTCTAACAAAGAATAAAATAACTAATAACAAAAAGTTTCTATAGTAATTCTACGAAAGCAAACACCATCTTCTTCACACAAAACATCAACTAAAACTTTTTTTTCTTTTAATTAGAAAAGTTAAGAACTGTTTATTTCTTTTTTTTTTTTTTAAACGACGACTTCTCGTCCATAATTGTGATCTGACCTGTGTCATGTTTCCCTTTTTTTCAATTTCAATCAAAACAAAATTTAAAAATTCAATGATTCCCTTCTAATTCAATATTTTCCAGATAAAATTGTTGGTTATATAGAATCATAGAGAAACCTCCGTTCAATATTTGATAAAAAACGACCAAAAAAGAGTTCGGGCTAAAACTTTTGAATTGGACAAACGGCTCAATTACAGGAATTCCTGCAGGATGTCAATGGAATCTCCAAAAGGAAATAACTCTCAGTTTGAAGGTCGATCGTGAATGCCAGAGGCAAGGGACACTGGCAATGCACTGCAGAATAACCATATATACATATGATCAGCGTCCAAGCCACCTCTTCATCTACCTAAGACCAGGGAGAGCCAGGCAATGGCTGCTGATGAATCAGCAGCTAGACCTATAGGTTCCCCCAAAGCCACCATCCTTAGCTCATAAGGATGGTGAGGTAGTGGACGCTCAAAGAAATCATCAAGCTCTAGCGCTTCTCGAACTCCCGTCCAAAAGATCGCTAGGCAGATTAGTTTTCAATCGGCTACAACACTCGGTAGTTTACAATAAATAATCAAGCCTTCCCCTCTCCCTTCACCTCTTCTCCTCCTCCCCCTTCCCAGCGACCCATTCACATCCCTTTGAACTCTGACCTTTGACCGTTGCAACAACAGCAACAACAACAATAATAATAATAATGGAACAATAAATTTCGCAGTTTTTAACTTGGGATCCTATGCAAAAATGAAAGTTGGGAGGAACATAAGAGGAAGAAGAATCAAATAGTGTAATAGCCAGAGTGTACCCTCAAATAAGAGAGCTGTACCACAAGGAAGAGGAAGACCATGGTACAGAGACCAAGGCACTACCCACGACTAAGATGCATTATGAATAGTAAGAGAGACCTACTTTGGTATGGTAAGAATCATAGAAAAAACAATGATACCAAACGACTTTCTTGTATAATAATAATACAGAAACAATTTCAAAGACAATCCCAATATGTTAAAACGTTTTAACATGATGTTTTGTGGTAATGTAGCGGGAAAGAGAAATAACAGAATTGAAACAACTCACATAAAAACTATCCTGAAAATATCAAAGGATGTGAATATTACATCCCCTGTCATTCATGTCGAAGATTTTATATTGGTCAAACAGGTTAAACTCTTGACCAGGGAATTAAACAGCATAAGAAAAGTCTAAGATATATTCAAGATAACAATGTTATGTTTGTTCAAGTTGAACATCAAAATAATACTTGGTTTATTCCAATAAATTATTCGAATAATATAGATATATAGAGTCTATCTTTATAAAAATATTGATGTTAATCTCAGTATAGGAGATGGAATGTGGAAGGTTCATAGATTTTAATTTCTTTTAGACAAACCTGATTTTGGTGCTTTTGATGTCTTTCATAAGAATTACGGAATATCCTTCATAATAATCTTCATCTATATCATCATACATATGTATATATAACTGTATATGTATATGCACATATGACTTGCTGTTACTTGCATGCTGGTTTAAATGAATATGAAAAGTATTTAGAATAAGTGCAGATAAGTGTATGTGTATTTGCAGGTTTATGCTTACGTGTATGGATGGATAAGCAAAAATGTTCAAGACAAACGTATATTATATAAAGCAATTATAGCAATTATTCATTCCCTTAATGCCTTCCTATCAGAAGACATTAAGGAAAAAAAAATAACTTTGAGAGCTGGCAAGTGGAATAGCTTTGTCCACTACCGCATCTATAAGTTTTATTTTATTTTATTTTTTTTTTTGGGGGGGGGGGCCAAAATGAAGGTGACCTATTTTTTCTGATTCTTTGTCTACAAATGTCTATATGTATGTTTGTATCTTCACTGCACCATGAATATAAAATCCCATTCAATAACTCAGGCCTCCTGAAGATGTCAGGAGACGAAACTATTTGGATTTCAATATTTCCATTTACCCTGTTGTTTGTGGGCGCTCTCTCTCTCTCTCTCTCTCTCTCTCTCTCTCTCTCTCTCTCTCTCATACAAATATACATCATTATCATCATCATCATCAGACATGTCATACAACTTGAGTCTGTTTATGGTCTTTCTACGCCAGTCCAATTCCGCAAATTTACTTAGCTTGTCAATCCATCGTCTTTTCCTCCTTCACATGCATCTTTTCCAATATATATATATATATATATATATATATAAATATATATATATATATAGATATATACTGTACATATATATATATATATATATATACAT
>NC_090756.1:32758782-32763782 GCF_036898095.1 Palaemon carinicauda | reverse complement strand
AGTAAGAAAACACAATTTCAGGTAATTCAACTTGTCGTGAAGAAACTAGAATATTTTATAACATTCATTTCGATATATTTTTTTTTCTATTTTGTGAACTTTATTCGCTAGCTGTACCAGTCAGGGCCACCCCATACTAGGTTGGTTTGCCTTAAGCGATCAAAATAAAGTTTCTCACCATCATCATCAATCTACAGTAGTCAGTGTAGTGATGCAAACTACCCAAACCCCAGACATGAATAGACCCAATGTTTAAAGGCTTAAAGGTTTAAAGGGTCGCTCAAGAATGGCAGAGGCCAGGGACAGTGACATTGCCCTATATAAGCAGGACAATGCCTTAGAGACTGACCATATACAATATATATATATATATATATATATATCTATATATATATATATATATATATATATATTGTTATGGGCGACACAAACTCAGAAACTCGACTTCAGCCTTTATTCCGTTAACAGTAGTAGTAGTAGCAGTAGTAACAGTAGTAACTAATAGCAGTAGTAACAGTAGCAGTAGTAACGGTAGCAATAGCAGTAGCAATAGCAGTAGTAACAGTAGTAACAGTAGTAACAGTAGCAATAGCAGTAGCAGTAGCAGTAGGTTCATTCCTGAAAGGGAATTATTACAAACTTAAAAATACTGTACATTATTAAATAGCCCCATAATATTCAATAAGTCATAACGGTAACATGATCGTATCTTAATACATCTTGCAAAGCTAATTAAATATAATTTTCTAAACAAGACACTTTAATTGCCACTTTAAATCACATTTTATTCATATTTATAGGACAATCAAATGTTAAATGTCACAAATAAACCAATTTACGCCTTTTAAACGCTTAAATGAATAAGACATATAACAAATATATACATATAAGTTCGTCAAAAAAACTTACATCTGTGTGCCCAAAATGAATCCTTACGAAATATATACAACCGTTCTCCTTGAAAACCTTGCTTGAAACTGTCAAAGAGACTTCATAATTTTAGGAAGTAAGATGAAAATCGTAATTTGTTTACACCTCGTCAACTTTTTAAACAACCAATTACAAAATTAACGACATTGTTTTTTCCAACCAGATGGGTTTGTGTTTCTGCATTAACATACTCAGCCTCATAAACAGATTAAACCTGTTTATCAAAAATATACACCTACACATGCAGACACAATAAATATAACCTTTAAGTTACAATACAAACTCTTTGAATTCAAAACACTTCCACGATTCACTTATTCACCTAAACAAAATTTAAACATCTTCATAACTCTAATAATATATATTATCAAATGATAGGCCATAAGAACAACATAATATCACGTTACATTTAACATGAAATCCTAGCCTTCAACTAATAACACTAGCTTCTGAATAGGACGGACAATAACCGAAGGAAAGTGTCTTAATCTTGGCACTGCGTATTGTTCCTTTGTCATCAGGGTATACTTCTATCACTCGCCCCATTGGCCAGTGATTCCTTGGCTCAATGTCACTCTTTACCAAGACCACATCGCCAACAATTAGATTTCTTCTTGCTTCATTCCACTTTTGTCTAGTCTGTAAAGTGCTCAAATACTCTTTTCTAAATCTTGACCAAAACAGGTTGGTCAGATATTGAACGCATCTCCACCTTCTCCTCATGTAAACATCATCCTTTTGAAACAAGCCAGGGGGAGGGATCACATAAGATTTTGGAATCAACAGATGGTTTGGAGTTAGTGGCTCAAGGACATCTACGCTGTCACTTACAGTGGTTAACGGTCTTGAATTGACGATGCTCTCAACCTCACAAAGCAGAGTCCGTAAACTTTCATCATTTAGCCTTTCACCAAATTCCTTCACCAGTGCAGACAACACTTTTCTAACTGTTCTGATTTGGCGCTCCCAACAACCACCCATGTGGCTTGCTGCAGGTGGATTGAATTTCCATTCAATATGGATGAGTGCGATAAATACTTCTCAATCTTCTTTTCCTCCATCTCATCAAGAGCTGCCTTAAGTTCTCTCTCAGCCCCCATGGAAGTTTGGTTCCAATTATCACATCTGATAATCTTAGGATGACCTCTTCGAGAAACAAATCTTCGCAAAGCATTTATGAAAGAGTCAGATTGTAAAGTGTTTGGCAGTTTCAATATGAATTGACCTACTAACCAAGCAGGAGTAAATATCACACCATACCTCTTTAACTCCTTTCTTCCTTCCTTGATGTAATAGGGTCCAAAGAGAGGTCAATATCAACATTACTGAATGGTGGTGAAGGTTCCAATCTGTCTGCTGGAAGATCAGCCCATCTTTTGACTCAAAGCTGGTTCTTTCAACTTCCTGCAAGTAACACAATGGAATAACACATTCCTGACAGTTGCATTAGCATTGATGATCCAATACTTCTTGCCTTAGATTTGAGAGAACATGGTTGTCTACCCTGAATGAGCTAATAATTCATGCTCATGTCGTAATCAACAATGTAGTCACATGATGCTTCTTTGGTAACAGTATGGGATGTTTGGCAGACTGTGGAATGTAAGACCTTCTTATCCTACCTCCAACCTTCAATAATCCATCCTCAGAATCAAGAAAGGGATCAAGCTGTATATATTGGACTACTCTTGCCAACTGACAATTCCCTTGAGTAAAGCCTTCACTTCATCACCAAACACCTCCCGTTGAACATACATTATTATTGCCCTTTCAGCATCAGTGGTTACACAACCTTTCTCCTTTTACCACTAAGGATTGACTTTAGTTGTTGAAATACAGAAACTGAAGAGAAATATTCAATTAATCTTGTAAACCCATGAGGTTCTTCAGAAATTGTGACCGCAGACACATGTTTCACTTCGTATCATCAACACAATCTGCACACACATACTCCTGTGAAGGCAAATAATCAGATGCAATAAATGATGGGCCATGAAACCCACTTCGTCATACTGCAAAAACTGATGTACACTAATACCTCTTGATGCCACCATCAGCAGGGTTATCACTGGAGTTTACATATCTCTCATTGCTCAGGCTGGGAATAGTCCCTTATAACCCTGACTCTGTTGGCTACAAAAAACAGGGAACCTTTTAGTGTTGCTATGAATATAGTGAAGGGACTGTTGTTGAATCTGTGTAGTACACTACCTTGCCAACAGTAAACTCCAACTCCTTCAGGATGTGTTTGAGCAACCTTGACAGACACAGTTGCAGCTGTAAGTTCTAGCCTAGGTATAGTCACCACCTTTTTGGGAGATACTCTTGATTTTCCCATGACAAGATTTGACTGCACTTGGTTTCCACCATGAAGAACAAGGTATGCTGCAACACCATAACCAACTGTACTTGCATCGCTGAATAATACAAGACTTGAATCTGTCACAATTACCAAACCCGCTTGACTTGAAGCATCTTGGTATTGAAAGCTGCTCCAGTAAATGAAGACCTTGTATCCAATGTTCCCACCTTTCAGCTGGCTCATCTGGAATCCTCTCATCCCAGTCCAAACTCTCAACTTGACACAATTCTTGTAACAGTTTCTTGGCCGGTAAGATGATTGGAGAGAGCAACCCAAGGGGATCATATAATGATGAGATAGTTGATAACAATCCTCTTCTGGTGAATGGATTATCCTTGAGCTCAATTGAGAACTTGAATGAAGTCTTCTTTAAGGTCCCATAACATTCCTAAGGCTCTTGTCATTAAACTCTCCATGTCAAGATTAAACTTGTCACTTCAACCGAACAATCTTCAGCAGGCAAAGCTTTAAGGACATCACTTGAATTGCTGACAAATCTAGTTAACCTAAATCCTCCTTCACTAGTTGCAGATACCAAATCCTTCACCAACTTCACCTGCTGTAGGAACATCAGCACATGACTTCAAACAGTCGTCAACATAGAAATTGTGCCTTATGGTTGTTGCCAACAGTTGAATCATACTTCTCATTATCTGCTTTGTCTGCTGTGGCCCTTCAATGCCGTATTTGCAATACTCTGTGATGAGATTGCTCCGAAAATGTGAACAGCCATTCGGAATTCTTCAAGAGGTCGATTGATGTCACCATTAGGCCACCACAAGAATCTAACATAGTCCTGATTCTCAGGTGGAATCTTTATTTGAAAGAGACATAGCTTCATTATCTCTAATGAATGCATAAACCTCCTGCCGGAATCTAATGAGTACTCCCCGTCAATGAATTGGTGAGGGTTTGGACCCTGTAGCAGAACATCATTTAATGACACACCTTCAAACTTGGCACTACAGTCAAAAACAACCCTAATCTTCCCTTTCTTGGGATGAAAAACTGCGTGATGAGGAAGATACCAAACAGGAATCTTATTGACCTCATCATCTGGGATCTTGTAAGCATAGCCTTTTTCAAACAACTTTATCCATGAATGCTGTGTACTGCTGTCTGTAATCTTCACTATTCTTCATCTTCCTCCTTTGCCACTTAGCTCTGCTAACAGCCTGCTTCTTATTGTTAGGAAGATTCACATTGCGATCTCGAAAAGGCATGGGTAGCTGAAAGTGACCATCTTTAAATTCAATGTCATCCTGGCACCTTTTCACAAATCTTGTGTCCTCAAAAGATAAGCCACGCTCATCAGGAACTGACCCAAGATCCCTTTCTGAAAAATCTAACTCAAAAGTACTTCCTAATACTTTCAACAGTAATACAATCAGTAACATGTTGACATCAGATACAAGTAACCTGTGACATGAAACCCCATTTGAACTAACCTTAACATGTACAGGCCCATTAACTGTCCATCCATGCGCAAATATCTTACTGCAAAGGGGCCATAACCTGAAGTGGGTACAACCTCCAAAGGTTGTAAAGCTGTTGGACAGTTACTACCTATCAAAATTTCCTATGTCTAACTCTGGGTTGATACACTGGAATCTTATTAATAACACTTGATAAATGAGGCCAATCCTTTAACACTTCATACCCTTGGAATTTGATCATGATTAACAGGAATATCCTTTTGTGTGAATAC
>NC_090756.1:32745383-32750383 GCF_036898095.1 Palaemon carinicauda | reverse complement strand
ACTCAACTTAGAGATTTTGTTCAGAGAGTTTATGCTTCAACTGAAAAAAAGAATATAATTCAACTATTAACAAAACCCTCTCTGGTACAACCCAGGAGCACAAGTGGTGGACTACCCTTAAATCCGCACTCTTTGGTGTAGATGCAACAGTTCCTCCTTTACTTAAACCAGATGGCTCAGTCACTCATTGTCCAAAGGAAAAGTCAACCCTTTCTGGCAGATGAGTTTGACAGAAAGCCGACTAATGGGAAACTCGAAATTCCTCATTCTTGTTTTCCTGTGGCTAAACTATTTGGTTAACTTTTCGATTTCATGAAATTAAAACTCCTTTAATGGACCTCGATGCTTATGGAGGTGTAGACCCAAATGATATTTTCCTTTGTTTTTTATAGACTTCAGATTTCTTAGCTCCAAAGTTATCTGTTATTTATTGCATGTTAACAAGAGGAGGAGCTTTTAGCACTTGTTTGATAATTGGTAATGCTACTGCACTATGTAATTGTGTTTGTGGTAGCTCAAGTCCAACTGATTACCGCCTAACTTCCATAACTACCATATTATCTTAAGTTTTTGTACGTCTTTTTGGCAAACGCCTTAATAGGTTTGTTGAAGGAAATCATCTGTTCCCTAGTTTGCAATTTTGTTTTACTTGGAGCATGCGATGACCTTCTTACTAAAGTTTTAGGTGTGAATCTCGACAGCATATTTACTTTTGAGAAACACAATAGGTTTTATCTTCTTTAATTACACAAAAATATTGGCTTGTTGAAAAAGTCTTTCAGAATTATAGTGACCAATCTATTCTGAAGAATCGTTTTAATTCTTTCATTGTACCTTGTTTCAACTATTGTTCTCCTGTGTGTTCTTCAGCTGCTTATTCTCCTCTTAATTGGTTGGAGAGGAACTTACGGTCTATTAAATTTCTTATTCCTGATCTTGATATTAATCTGTGGCAACGTCGTTCAATTAGTTCATTATGCAAATTGTATTAGATTTTTTATAATTCTGACCATCCTTTACATTCAGATCTTCTTGGACAGTTCCATCCTGTTCATGATGCTAGGTATGAACTTGATTCTAATAGTCGGGTCTTCTCTATCATGAGGCTCAATGCTACACAGTACTCTAGAAGTTTTATTCCAGCTATGACCAAGTTGTGGAATGATCTTCCTTAATCGGGTAGTTGAATCAGTTGAACTTCAAAAGTTCAAACTCGCAGCAAATGTTTTAATGTTAATGTTTTTAAAACATTTTATTTCAATTTTTAATTACTCCTTATATCGTTTATTTATTTACTAATTTCCTTTCCTCACTGGGCTATTTTTCCCTGTAGGATCCCTTGGGCTAATAGCTTCTTGCTTTTCCAACTAGGGTTGTAGCTTAGATGATAATAATAATAATAATAATAATAATAATAATAATAATAATATCTGTCATTCCTATTATATAGCCTGTCCATGTCCATTGTTCTTCTAACAAGTCGTTAGAATACCCTCTACTTTAGTTTTAGTTCCAAGTATATATATATATATATATATATATATATATATATATATATATATATATATATATATATATATATATATATATATATATATGCATATATATATATATATATATATATATATATATATATATATATATATATATATATATTTATTTATTTATGTATATATATATATATATATATATATATATATATATATATATATATATATATATATATATATATATATATATATATATATATATATATATATATATATATATATATATATATATATATTCCTACGAAGCTGGTCTAGTGTAGAGTAAATACATTAGTTTATGATTTTATTTATGATTTCATATGTGCATTGAAGAGGTTAGCCAGCTCTTAAGATGAGTTCCTCTCATGTTGGTATAATTCATTATATAAATTGCGCAAGACTTTCGTTGTTAATTTCATTGTATTCTTCATTCAAGTCAGTATATGTAAATTTACGTTATTTCTAAGAATGAACTTCTTCATTTCACATAACTTTGTTACAAAATCAGTTTGAGAGTGTTACGTGACCAGACAAGATAGGAACAAGGGCTTATGTAATGTTCTTTGATATTTTTATGATGTATTGTGTCATGTTTTTTAAAAAATATGTAATTTTCATATGCCATGTATTTTAGAAGGATCTCGAGGGCCCTGGTGTTTGCTCTTATCTTTTTTTTTATTTGGAGGACAAAGGGTGGGTGTAGCTACCTTAGAGAGAGAGCCACAGAGCCATCTCGTGTTGCCTTGATGAGTGTTCAAGAGAGCAATACTTGGTAACTCTGACGCCCTTAGGCCAGCTTGCATGCTTCCCAGATCTTTTGGAATCTTCTGGACGTAGGTAAGTTTCATATTTAAGGGGGATCCCAGGGTGGCATAAATATTTAGAGAATCCCAGCCTCAAGTCATGGCCATCTCCCCCCTCTCTCTCTCATATGCAGCTCAGTGTATTGTTTTAAAAGTGTTCTGTGAAATCTAAAAATATTGGTGTGACAGGTTTTTGTAAACATAGTGAGTACTTATAAAAAATTTTCTTAGAGTTTCTGTAACTGGCCCTATAGTAAGGTGAAAGGTATTTGCATTGTGATCTGGTTATCTATTTTCACTAAGTATCAAACTTAAATATTGTTTCTTCATTTAATTTCAGGTGAAACAAGAGAAATTACGAACTAGAAGGGCTTCCAAATATAACTAGATTTCAAAAAAGGGGTTTAAAAGTACTCAATTAATCTTTTTATAAGAATTATTGATTTTGTCTTAGTCTGAGGTTCATTCATATTTATCATTTCAAGTCAAGTGACTATATGATTTTAAGATCGTAACATTTTTTTCTTAATCTAATAACTATGCATACTTAATGTTGCGAGTGATTTATTCATTTTATGTAAATTATTTTCATAGTGTTGTAATTTGTATAGAATATATTAATTTTTTTAAAGAGTGTATTACTCTGTTATAGAATCATAGTAAGAAGTGGCTGTGAATAATTCTTAAGACTAATTACCAAGTTTTGTTTGAGTGTACTTGAGAGACCTTTGGATATTCAATGTTTTATATATTCCTGTTTGGGAGTTATTTAATTGTCTCAGAGCTCGGGTGTTAATATTTCAAGAGTAATAGATTTAATGTGAATAAAACCGGCGAATAAAACCCCTGTGGCCGCGGGGGCATAAAACAATTAGAATAGCGCCAACGTTATCCCTGCGTGTCGTAAGAGGCGACTAAAAGGGACGGGACGAGGGGGCTGGGAACCCCCTCTCCTGTAGAGTATCCTGTGAGACAGCAACAAAGAGATGGAGCTGGGGGAGAGTGACTGCTCCCCGCACTCTAGTTTTGGGGTGTTTGAATGTGCGTGGATGTAGTACGATAGAGAGTAAAAGATGTGAGATTGGAAGTATGTTTAGAAGTAGAAGGATGGATGTATTGGCCTTGTGTGAGACAAAGATGAAAGGAAAGGGTGAAGTGATGTTTGGTGAAATGTCTGGTAGAGTGTCTGGGATTGAAAGGGGAAGAGCGAGAGAGGGTGTGGCTTTATTGTTGAGTGAATGGATGACAGGTAAAGTAGTGGAATGGAAGGAGATATCATCTAGGTTAATGTGGGTAAGGGTTAGGTTGGGTAGGGAATATTGGGCGTTTGTCAGTGCGTATGGGCCAGGTAGTGAGAAAAGTGAAGAAGAGCGGAATGAGTTCTGGAGTGAATTAACTAGGTGTGTAGAAGGACTGGGTAGAAGGAATTATGTAGTTGTTATGGGTGACTTAAATGCTAGAGTGGGTGCTGGAGAGGTAGAAGGTGTCATTGGGAAATATGGCGTACCAGGTGAAAATGAGAGTGGTGAGAGACTGGTAGATATGTGTGTTGAACAAGAGATGGTAATAAGTGCTAGCTTTTTTAAAAAGAAAGATAAAAATAAGTATACATGAGTAAGAGTGGCAAATGGAAGAGTAGTAGAAAGGGCATTAATGGATTATGTGTTGATAACGAAGAGAATATTTGGAAGATTGAAAGACGTGCACGTGTTTAGGGGTATGGCTAACGGTATGTCTGATCATTTTTTGGTGGAAGGAAAATTGGTTGTAGCAAAAGAGTGGGGGAATAGAGTAGGTGGATGTAAAAGGGAGCTAGTGAGGGTTGAAGAGCTAATAAAACCGGGGGTAAAAAGTAAATATCAGGAAAGGTTGAAAATGGCATATGACGAGGTGAGAGTAAGAGAAACTGGTAATTTAGAGGAGGAGTGGAAGTTAGCAAAAGAAAATTTTGTTGGGATTGCAAGTGATGTATGTGGCAAGAAGGTTGTTGGAGGCAGCATGAGGAAGGGCAGTGAATGGTGGAATGAAGGAGTGAAGGTAAAAGTGGAAGAGAAAAAGAGGGCTTTTGAAGAATGGCTGCAGAGTAATAGTATAGAGAAGTATGAAAAATATAGAGAGCAAAAGGTGGAAGTAAAGCGCAAGGTACGTGAGGCAAAGAGGGCAGCTGACCTGAGGTGGGGTCAGGGACTGGGTCAGTCATATGAAGAGAATAAGAAGAAGTTTTGGAAAGAAGTGAAGAGAGTAAGGAAGGCCGGCGCAAGAATTGAAGAGACAGTGAAAGATGGAAATGGAAGGTTGTTAAAAGGAGAGGAGGCAAGGAAAAGGTGGGCGGAATATTTTGAAAGTTTGCTGAATGTTGAGGATGATAGGGAGGCAGATATAATTGCGGTTCCAGGTGTTGAGGTGCCAGTGATGGGAGATGAGAATGAGAGAGAGATTACAATAGAGGAAGTGAGGAGAGCACTAGATGAAACGAGAGTAGGAAAAGCATCGGGTATGGATGGTGTGAAAGCTGAGATGTTGAAGGAAGGGGGTGTGACTGTACTTGAATGGTTGGTGAGATTGTTTAATGTGTGTTTTGTGTTGTCAATGGTACCAGTAGATTGGGTCTGTGCATGTATTGTACCACTATATAAGGGTAAGGGAGATGTGCATGAGTGTTGTAATT
>NC_090756.1:32732883-32737883 GCF_036898095.1 Palaemon carinicauda | reverse complement strand
TTTCTTTAAATTAATTACCAAATTTGCTTTTTTCAACACCTCAAATAGTGCCCTGATACGTTTTAAATGGGTTTCCCAATTATTTCTATAAATAACAATATCATCAATATACACAACACATCCTTCTAAACCAAGGACTAAAGTATTCATTAACCTCTGAAAGGTGGCAGCCGCGTTCTTCATACCAAACGGCATAACTTTACATTGAAACAATCCCTGTGGTGTTACAAAAGCAGACAGGGCCCTTGCCCGCTTTGAAAGAGGAACTTGCCAATAACCTTTCAACAAATCGAATTTGCTAATGTATTTGGCCTTCCCCATTCGATGAATACAATCCTCAATTCGAGGTAATGGATAACAATCAGATTTAGATAACTCATTCAACTTACGGTAATCAAAACATAACCTGAAATCACCGTCGGATTTCTTTACCAATACAACAAGTGATGACCAAGGACTTTGACTAGGTTCAATTAGGTCATGTTTTAGCATATAATCCAGTTCCTTTGCTACAACCTCATTTTTGAAGGGATTCAACCTGTAAGGAGATTGTTTCACAGGAGTGGCGCTACCTACCTCTACATCATGTTCAAGGACCGAAGTCCTACCCGGTACATCCGAAAATAATTCTTTATAATTAGATACTAAATTTTTCAAAGACCTTTGTTCTTCCTTACCTAAATGTGAAATTACTCCCGAAAAATTTTCCAAAGACTTTCTATTATCCGACCGCCATTCACATCCATTGAAACAATTATCATCAATACCCTCCCCCTCTGAAAAAGAAAAATGGTTATTGTTCTCAGAATCTACCGTGTTCCCAATAGTTGCCACAGGAATGACTTTTTCCCGTTCCATATAAGCTTTCAACATATTTACATGACACAGTTGAAAAGGTTTCCTTCTTTGAGGTGTCTCCACTAAATAGTTAACTTCACTTACTTTTTTCAAAATTTTCCAAGGACCTGAAAAAGAAGCTTTCAATGGATTTCCTGGGAAGGTAACAAAACCAATACTTTATCGCCTACCGCAAAGTCGCGTGCCTTGGACCCTCTATCAAAGAAAAACTTCATTCTTTTTTGGCTACATAATAATTTTTCACCCGCAAATTTCCTAGCCTTGGTTAATTTATCGCCTAGATTAGACACATAATCCAATAAATTAACCTCAGGGACGTCTCCCTCCCAAGACTCACGAACCACATCAAGAGGACCTCGAACACAATGGCCAAACACAAGGCTGAAAGGCGAAAAACCTAAAGACTGACTTGGGACAGAACGAAAAGCGAACAACAAATAAGGTAATTCCTTATCCCATTCAGAACCATTATTCAAACAATATTTCTTTACCATGGATTTCAGGGTCTGATGAAATCTCTCCAGAGCTCCCTGGCTTTCCGGATGATATGGAGAAGAGGTCACATGTTTTAT
The DNA here is from genome assembly GCF_036898095.1 of Palaemon carinicauda. Taxonomy (NCBI): domain Eukaryota; kingdom Metazoa; phylum Arthropoda; class Malacostraca; order Decapoda; family Palaemonidae; genus Palaemon; species Palaemon carinicauda. The sequence continues at coordinate 32,736,453 of NC_090756.1, read as the reverse complement.
ATTTAACTCTGCCATTTTATCTCTGAAATACCTGCTAACAAAATTAGAACCACAATCCGATTGAATAATCTTAGGCATCCCAAACCTGGTAAAAAAGTCAATTAGTACATCTACAATTTTAACACTTTTTATTGTACGTAGTGGTATTGCCTCGGGATATCGAGACATCCTATCCATGATTGTCAAAATATACTCATTACCACTACGCGTCTTCGGTAATGGTCCAACCACATCAATAATGACTTCCTTAAAAGGTTCGGAAACTACAGGAATAGGACATAGAGGCGATTTTGGAATCCGCTGATTGGGTTTACCGACCCTCTGGCACACATCACAACTATTGACAAACTTCTTTACATCTGCCTTCAACTTCAGTCAATAATAATTCCCTAACAATTTGCAAGAAGTTTTATGAATTCCAAATTGGTCGGCCAAACCACTTTCGTGCGCCAATGACATTAACTCCTTCCTGTAACCAAAGGGAACCATTATATGTTTCACAATTTCATGATCAACATTATCCACCCCCATAGACCTACTCAACCTATATAAAATATTATTAATTATCTTAAATTTGGGACCAGTCATATCAGACACCTCCCCTGACTCGATAGGGAGTTCCCGAAACTCCTTTTTCTGGGCTTTGATTAACTCTTCAGTAATCCAATTTAACTTGTCCGTTATCATTCCAAGATCTACAGCTAGGCTATCACTACGATCTAAACTACTTAAATCTACATCAATTGTTAACTCTGCAGCGTCAACAATTCTAGCACTAGAACGAGTAACTGCTGCTACTTCACTATCAGGGTTTATCAATATCGGACAATTATTATTCTTCATAGCCACATCATTCCCTAACACAACATCAACCTCCTTAACCGGGAATTTATCAACTATGGCCAATTTCAAATTCCCTGCAAAGGAAGGGCTGATTAAATTAAAATTTTCAATAGCATACGACTTTACGGAATCAGGAAAACCAGCCAATAACAAAAATTCCCCACTTTTGGGTACAAAATTACAAGGTAATGCCTCCCTTAGTATCAAAGACTGAGCTGCACCGGTATCACGCAAAATACGCACTCGTCTTTTCTCGGACGAATTGGCGAAGGAGACACTACCGAAGGACAAATATCTGTCAAAACAACCAGGTAGTCATTGATCAGCGGATGTTGTTGGGGTAGGTTCTCTCTCTCTCTCTTCCACGCCCATCACTGGCCTAACATTAGCCTTTTGAGATTTTCTAAACGCATAACACATACTCTTTACGTGCCCCTTCTTATTGCAAAAGAAGCATGTCAATGTTTTCAATTTCTCTGGATTTTATATATTTGGCCTATTGCCTCTGTTAGGAGAAAAATAATTATTAGCATTACCCTGATTATTATTACTTCCCTGATTATTTCTACTAAACACCTTAGCATTATTATTATGATTAACATTATTATTCCTACCCATCTTAACCCAACCAGAATTCACCTTTGTCGTTACTCCCCCTAACTCACTCTTATGAGACAAGCAATATTCGTCACTAGCGATGGCTACCTCCTGAACAGTCTCCAGTTTTAACTCTTCGAGGTGGACCTTCAGTTTATCCGGGACACACCTCTTAAACTCCTCCACCAACATTAACTCCTTCAATTTCTGAAAATCTCCCACCTCCTTGGACTTGAACCAATCGCTAGCATACTGTTCCTTCACCCTGGCAAATTCAACAAAAGTTTGTTCCCTACATTTTCCTAAGTTCCGGAAGCGTTGCCTATACGCTTCAGGGACTAACTCATAGGCCTTCAAGACAATAGCCTTCACACTCTCATAATCTTCTGATAGATCCTCCTCCAGCGTTACATATACCCTCTGAGCTCTTCCAACCAATTTACTTTGTATAATAGTGGTCCAATACTCTTGGGGCCACTCCAACCTTGCAGCAATCCTCTCAAACGATACAAAAAACTCTGCTACCTTATTTTCTTCAAATTTAGGTACAAATTTGAGAGCCTGCGATAAATTAATAGCAGGGGTTACTAACCTATTTGGGGAATGGGCGGGGGAAAAAGAACCTGGGTTTCTCATGGCAATCTCATGCTGCCTCTCTTTTTCTCTTTCCCCTGCCTTAAACTTTTCCATTTCAAATTCCATTTGTCTCAGGACAATCTGCTTATCCAAAATTTCTATAGACACTACTTCATCCGGTTTCACCTCTTGTTCCCCACCTGTCTTTACAGTTTTAACATAATAATAAATGTGCAATAGCAATACACCCTTTCTTATGAACACATCATATTCCAATTCAAAATGTTCTGCTACAATTTCCAAGTTTCCCTATTTAACTCTGCCAACCTCTCTTGCCATCCTTCTCCTCTAAGGAGTTCTAGTACGTTAACAACCATGATTACTTATTCAAACAAAATACTAAATTTACACAAAACAACACCGAGGAGGTGAAAATACACTGCCTGAAAAATTACCCCAATAATTAACTTTGCTCAAACACTGGTGAATACTCAGGAACGAAATATCCTGTCACGGTCGCCACTTGTGATGGCTGGCTTTAACCACCACACAAAACACTACACTTATCAAATAGTATTCACCATCATAACGTACTAAGTCCACTAAAGGTGGAATAGTATCCAAACATCAATACGAGTGCAAAGTCAACTCAAGGGGACAAAGAAAATACCACAAAAATCTCCTTAATATTAATACATATTATTTAGACAGAAATAACACCTGAACCACAATAATATAATAATAAATGATACACACTCACTCTTAAACTCCCTGCAAAAGAAAACAATTACACAATTAAAGAAAGGTCATCAACACAAACATACTAAAAGGAGAGAGGGTCCAGAAAGGAGAAGGCCAACGAAAAGTGAGAACATCCTAACAAATACAAACTAAATATCCCTATCTAGTGGACGATGGCTGGTTTGATTGAAAGGCTTTCACAAGCTCCAGTAATGACGTCAGCTGGCAGGTCGTGATCACGTTACTTAAATAGGTATAAATATTATTACCTTGGGACAAAGACGTCCCCTTGGCTTTTACTGAACCAAGGGCAGTACACAGAATGTAGGATGAAACGTCCTTGCTGCAGAGAAAGGATATCCAAAACAAGCTCAATAGCTTCACAATGTGGCTCTGCAAAGGCGTGGAATAATATAGATCCAATCACAAATGTCGTGCCCTACAAGGTTGGAGGCTCAGAAACACACTGAGGAACCATCCTCAAAAAAAGCCCCTCCAAAACTCTGTTCACGCAGGAGCGCAGCCACGTAATCCACACCACATGAAAATATAAAACAGCCGTTAGTCCATTATAAACACTAACATAACCACCAGTGAAAAGACAAACTATCAAAAAAAAAAGGTAAACAATAAGTCTACAGTATATTTAACCTTATACATCTATAAAAAATTAAATAATTTAGAAATATATTGCAATAGTATTACTATATATATATATATATATATATATATATATATATATATATATATATATATATATATATATATATATATATATATATATATATATATATATATATATATATATATATA
>NC_090756.1:32720383-32722883 GCF_036898095.1 Palaemon carinicauda | reverse complement strand
TGACGTTACGTTAATAGATGGTGTTTATTTTTTTAATCTATTTTATTTAATTTTTTTTTTATTTTTTTTTTCGGAATCTTTGCGCCAACTACAGTCAGTCATACAGTGCGACCCAATACAGTCACATTAATTCTGATTCGACTCATGTTACCAGAATGGGTCGTAAATAGCCAAGTGCTCTTATTTCACCAGAAATGAGGAAATAACTTCCTTGTATCGGTTCGACTTCCATTGGGAAAGGTTCTTGAAAATTGGCTCATTTTAGACGTCAACATCATAAACTTTAAACCCTAAAAAAATTTTTTTATGATGAGTTTTCGAAATGAAGTCGTAAAAAGTTTTTTATTTCGCCTTAGTAATACTCCTTTTCCTTCTCTAGAATGAGGTAAAATTCATTCTCATCAGATAAAATCTATATTTATATTAATTCATATTTTTTTAGTAATTTGGTATTTTTTCTAACTAATTTTCTTTGTTTCTTTTTTAATTAGGAACAGACAGACAAAAGCTTGAAACCGCTAAAGTATGAAATCCTAATTTTCAAGATAGTTTTTTTTTTTTTTTCAGCTGAATGAATCAAGACGGAAAACAAATTACAATTCTCATACGCAATATTTTCATGTCAAAAACTATGAATTTTCGTAGGCAAATTTGAGCTCCTAATACCAATGTAAATAGAAAAATTGCAATTTATTGTTATTCACCTTTATAAATTTAACTAAAATACCCAATTAATGTCATTAGCATTGCAGGAGTCTAAAAGTAATTATCAAAATCATTTTCAAACTTCAATTTCTTTACAAAATCCCAATATATGAATAAACTTACTAGAATAACTACAAATGACTAAAACCACGTAATCTGTCCCTAAATGCTCTGGAAATAGATGCAAAAGGAAAAAAACTTTAGTAAATGTATTTATGAATAAGTTATAAAACATTTAAACTCACTATAGAAAATCATAAAAGATCAAACATATAATTTATTTGTAAGCTGCTTACAAATACTTGATGAGAGTTCATTAACTACTTGTAAATTAGTGATTAGGCAAATGACTTTGTTTGTCAGGGTACAAAACCTCTTGGATAAACAGCAGAGATTAACTGGCTTTAATACGGCTCATCGGTAATGTTATAACAACTCTTAACCGACTACACATTCTCTCTCTCTCTCTCTCTCTCTCTCTCTCTCTCTCTCTCTCTCTCTCTCTCTCTCTCTCTCTCTCTCTCTCTCGTAAGAAGTAAAGTTTGCTGGAGTTTTGGTGTGCTGGATGGAGACAGAGAAGGAACGCCACAACTACCAAAAATCTCTGGAATTTCGATTCGAGTTGAGGCTGTTTAAATCCGTCTTCCTGAAGTGGAAATATATATCTCTCAAGAAAATAGAAATACACAAATTTTAACTTTCTTGATGAACTACTATTATCCTCCGAAATCAGGTGAGAAACACTTGAGAGGTTAGATGTTTCTTAATTCTTTTTAAATGTTTTTTTTTTTTTTCTATATAGATAAGAGTAAGAGATTCTCTATGTTCATAGAAATTCTGTGTTTATATCTTTTGTATCACACTTAATTGGCGAGGTTTAAATACGAACTTTTTCGATTATCTGCTAATTATAAAAGTAAAATTAGATATTACTTCAAAAAACTAACTTAGTTCTTGTGTGGATCATAAAATCCACCGAAAAAAAAAAGAAGAGAAGACTAGGACCATATAGCTATGTTTTCATAAAGGTGAACTGTAAAAGAAGAAATTGGGGGCATAATATTCCCCACTATAGTAGCTACAACCGTAAAAAATACAGCTGTTTCTAGTCCACTGCAGTGCAAGGACCTCAGCCATGTCCCTATTCATGTCTGGGGTTTGGCCAGTTTTCAGCACCACACTGGTCACCGCGGATTGGTGATGGTGGGAGATTTTTGTCTGATTGCTTACAATAAAACAACCTAGTATGGGTAACGGTAACTAGTACAGCTTTGCTGATCATAGCGATACACAAACCCTTTCAACACGTTAAGACATCTCCACTCAGAAAGGGAAATGACTTCAAACTCTAAAATATAACTATTCAAAAATAAAATAAAAATCCTTTGATATACAGGAAATTCCATTAATAACACTCCCACTTACGAAACTTAATATACAAGAGAGATATTAAGATCATACTTTGAAGAATAACATTGAAAGCTGGGGAAATGTACATTGAGGTTCTCGTCCTGTTTTCTTTACATGAAATATAGGGTCAAAATGATATGTACCCAAAAATAAACAAGGGGTTAGAAGTAGTCTCTTTGATGAAAGGTATAAGAAACAAAGTTTAAAACAAAATGAATGGAAAAAATGCTAAGTAGTATCATAAAACTTGCACCTATCCTTCTCTTGCTTGAGGGTACACTCGGGCACACTATTCTATCTTATTTCTCTTCCTTTTGTTTTTTTTTGAAGATTTATAGTCCATATAAGAAAGATCTAATTTAATATGGTCAAAGTTCTTATAATT
>NC_090756.1:32696719-32711719 GCF_036898095.1 Palaemon carinicauda | reverse complement strand
CTCCTCTGTCAAGTCAATAATCGTGTTATTTTTATTCGCATAAGAATTCGTTATATGAATATTCAAAGCTAACACGATAAAAAAAGTATTGAATCACTATCTATTTTCTGTGAGGAGTTTTCTCACAAGACCCTTAACGTTCACAATGGCTAATAGTTAACAGGTATTACACGCGCATCGCATAAAAAACTCCTTGAGACACACCAGTTATTGTACTCTTTTTTACAATACTCTTCGCTCGATTCCTCTTCTTGGGTTCATGGGACGAGCAGTAAGCTCAAACACCTGCTCTGTTGCAAATGTTGAAATACTTTCCACTAAGCTTGACTAAGGATATGCAGCATCAAGTGTCTCAAAGTTCAGTGAGATGGAATTTGCTCTATCTTGTCTTTTTGTGTGCAATATGAAAAGATACTATTGAATTTTTTTATTTATTTTATAGGAGCAGTAACTAACTAGTAATAAATAGCAATTTCCCGATAGCCTCTCTACCATTAGCGTCTACAACCTTGGGTTAGAGTTCTCTGGCTTGAGGGTCCACTCGTGCACACGGTTTCAAGGCTTTAAAGGCCGCTCATTAATGGCAAAAGCAGGAAACAATGACCATTGCCCTTGCAAGCAGGACAATGCCCTAGACTAGACTGACCATATATGCATATGATCAGCAGCCAAGCCCCCTTCCCCCATGCTAGGACCAAGGAGGACCAGCCATTGACTGCCGATGACCCAGCAGATAGACCTATAGGTTCTCCCAAATACCCCATCCATAGCTCACAAGGATGGGGAGGTTGCAGCGACAAAAGAAACGAACGAGTTTGTGTGGGACTAGAACCCAAGTCTTGACGTTCATCAGTCAGGGATGTTACCATATTATTATTATTATTATTATTATTATTATTATTATTATTATTATTATTATTATTATTATTATTATTATTATATCTAGTGCATATGTAATGAAAGGAGATTAATCCTTAGTAGAATATGAATCAATTTTTTTCTTATATATTAGTACATAAATTAACAAATTTTTCATTGCGATTAACTATTGCAATAACAACATCACTCTACCAACAATTTGATTCCCTCAAGATAACGAAAGACTCAGATCACGAAAATCAGAAAATTATTGATCCATTTTCACTCCCCAACGAATATCATCAATAAAGGCTAATGCCACAACATCATCGCTTCTGTGGGTCTGACCAATTACGGGGCACCTGCAGGCAAAAGGGATATAAGTCACACTTAAAACAGATGCCATTCAAGGGACCCTGACTATTATGGTCTTTTTTTCCTTTTATTATTCTCTTGTTATTTTCTCCATTTAATTAGAACATACAAAGGTGAAATAGAGTTTCTTTTTCTTTTACTATTCTCTGATTATTTTCTAAATTATCTTCAATATTACTTAGGTATGCTTATAACAGATTTATAGTCCCCCAACTCTTCATATTTATTACTGTTCTTAGAATATTTTACTTTAATTGTTCATTACTTCACATACAGTTTATTTGTTTCCTTATTTTCTTTCCTCACTGGGCTATTTTACCCTATCGGAGACCTTGGGCTTATACCATTCTGCTTTTCCAAATAGTGTTGTAGCTTTGCTAATAATAATAATAATGATAATAATAATAATAATAATAATAATAATAATAATAATAATAATAATAATAATAATAATTGGTGATTCCATTAAAGAAAACATCGTAGTTCTTTTAGAAAAAAAATATACATTAACCCTCATGGCTGTATTTTCAAAATGATCAGAGCTTTTTATTGAAAGCCTTGGACTCTAGATTAATGTCAGAATAGATTTGTTTATTCCGGAAATAGATAAGATTCTCTCTAACTACAAATCTTGTACAACAATGTTTTCAATTTATGAATGAAACAGCCATAAATCGTTGGAGTTGATAATATGGCTGCTCTCTTATTTCTTTCTCTCTCTTTATTTCTTTTGCTCTCTTCTTTTTTTTGCTCTCTTCTTTCGTTTACTCTCTTAATTTCTTTTATTCTCTTATTTTTTCTCTCTTATTTCCTTTTTTCTCCTATTTATTTTGCTTTTTATTTCTTTTGCTCCATCATTTCTCTTCCTCACTTATTTTTTTTGCTCACTTATTTCTTTTGTTCAATTATTTATTTTGGTCTCTTTATTTCCTTTGCTCTTTTATTTCTCTTCCTCTTTTATTTCTCTTCCTGTCTGATTTGTTTTGCTCTAATATTTCATTGCTCTCTTATTTCTTTTGCTCTCCTTATTTATTTTGCCCTTTTATTAATTATGCTCTCTTATTTCTTTTCCTCTCCTTATTTAATTTGCTCTCTTATTTCTCTTTGCTCCTTTCTTTATTTTGCCCTCTTAATTTCTCTGGTTCTCTTATTTCCTTTTCGAACGGTCTTACCATAGAGTAGTTATGTATCAGAAAACAGTAAAAAAAATGGAAACAAAAAGGTAAAAAGGATGCTTTTGTTGAGGAAATTGAAAAAGCGAAATAATAGTTTATGATCATGATTTCGTTGATATAGGATCTTTTTACAACAGATCTCTCTCTCTCTCTCTCTCTCTCTCTCTCTCTCTCTCTCTCTCTCTCTCTCTCTTAACTGGGATTTTTAGATGTTTTGTTTACTTATTTGTTGAAAGATTGTTTTTGGTTCACTTTAATGTTACAGCAGCGAATTGAAATAAAATCAGGGTAAACACAATTAATTTACCATAATCATATCAGGATCCAACACTGTTCATAAAGAGATGCTTGTTAAAGATATACTTTCAATTGGTATGAAATATATTTTTTGGGAGTTAGTTCTACAAACAATCTTTCCGGGAATTAGATTTATGTTTCCTATACTATGCACAGTTAGATACAGGGATTCCCATCACACCCTTACTACGCGGCGAATAACCAAACGGATAGTGTAGGGAGGGCTGGCAGAGGTGGTGGGCGGGGCTACACACAGGAACTAGCTGAACTTGTTCTACTATGCGCAGTTCGATTTTATTGTGTCCAAAACTATTTACAAATTGATATTGCTTCTCTGTGTGGTTTGTCTCTTTATAAATGGCCTTGCTGTGGCAAATGTGGAGCAGGAAAGAGAGAAAATTAAGAAATAAGAAGAATGGGAGACGGGATAAAGATTAGAGAGATGATAAGTTCATCACGGCTGAGATGGTGCGAGCACGTGTTAAGGATGGATGGTGGGGAGGGAGTGAGTAGGGCTTACGAGGAGCCTGTTAAGGGGATAAGATCAAGAGGGAGGCAGAGAATTAGAAAGCGAGATAAGGGGAAGGATGATATTGAGAGATAAGATTGAGTGGAAGAAGATTCCTCTGATAGAAGGCAATGGAGAAAGCGCATTAGGCAACCGACCCTTTAATGTCGGAATAACGCTTGGAAAGAAGAAGAAAGAGAAAGAAAAGAAGAGATTGTGAGGAACTCTGAGTTAGTGGGAAACTACAAATGAAAATTATTTTCTCACACATCTCGACCGCAGTTATAAACAGACAGAACTTATGCAAAGAATAAAAATATATACAATATTGCAGCACCATTTGCATGCAGAATCTCTTTCTTAAATTCAGGAGTAAAAACTTCTCCGCTTTCAACCACCATAAAAATGTTCACAGTCTTTCATTTCTCTCATTTCTCTCATTTTTACATATCTACATTTTTTCACAGAATTTCAGTCTTGAAAGAATATACCATTAGGTAATTAGAGTTTTTTCCCTCCCGACTTTTGCCTAAAATATAAATTCCCTTTGACGAAAGAAACTCATTTCTCGGTTTTGCTGATAAATTAATGTTTACTTTTCTTATTATATATATATATATATATATATATATATATATATATATATATATATATATATATATATATATATATATATATATATATATATATATATATATATATATATATATATATATATACATATATATATATATATATATATATACGCACACACACATAGATATATATATATATATATATATATATATATATATATATATATATATATATATATATATATATATATATATATATTCTTTTTTTAATATTTCATTACGAGTGAAGTATATGAAGGAGAATCGTATCCAAGTATTCGGTTCTAATGTATGGTACCTGTCAAATATGGCGGCTAAATATCGAATGAACAAAGAGTGACCTTTGAACTGCAGAAGAATGACCTCATGCACCTTACTGGCCAACCCTGAAAATCACAATGGCAGGGCCTCAGGTCGAACAGGTAGAGCCTATTCTTCAGAGAAAGGAAGAGGAAGTCACAGAGTAAGAAAGTTACAAGCACCTTTAGTCTTGCTCTGAACAGTACCTGTTATTGAGAGGGCTAATGGGACACACAAAGGGTGCATTAGCGAGAGGAAGATTTTTTTTTTTTTTTTTCAGTTTTATGATATACTCTCAATGGTCGTTTTCTTATGGTCAGTGGGAGAAAATAGGATGAAAATTCTTCAGTATAAATGGTGTGGAAAAAAGTTGACAAGCAGGAAATACACAAAAACTGACAGAAATGACAGGCACAAATGCTGACAGGCAGGAAACAGACAGACAAAAAAGGACAGGCACGAACGCTGACAAGCAGTAAACAGACAAACAGAAACAGACAGAAAGGATAGACACAACGCCAACTAGTCGCAAACAAAGACAGACAGAAAGAAGAGGCACTAACCAATTCCTAAGTGTAATCAAATGAGATTTAGTTTGACAAACAACCTATCATTATAACTATTATCTAGGTTGACTTTTGTATCTATAAATTGCAGAATTCTTATCACGAGGTAAATTTTATGTAATACAAAGCTCCATCTAAGATACTACAATAAAATTCGATAATAATAATAATAATAATAATAATAATAATAATAATAATAATAATAATAATAATAATAATAATTAGTATTATTATTATTATTATTATTATTATTATTATTATTATTATTATTATTATTATTATTATTATTATTATTATTAATATTGTTATTATTATTATCATCATCATTATTGTTATTAGGCAGCCTACATCCCTAGTTGGAGAAACAGGATGTTATAAGCCCAATGGCTCCAACAGGACAAAATAGCCCAGTGAGGAAAAAAAAATTAGGAAACAAATAAACTGTAAGAGAAGTGATGAACAATTTATATAGAATATCTTAAGATCAGCAACAACGTTAAAATAGATCTGTCATATATAAACTATGAAGAGAGACTTTTTCTATCGATAAAACTAGAAAAGGACAAAGTATGGATTTGTTTAGACTTTATCAAAAGTCACTTGAAGTCAACAAAGCTTGGGAAGACCAAAGTTTAAGAGGTGTTTCGGGTGAAGATATTCTCTTTTATCACAGGATCAAATTCCCTGTTTGAGAAAATCACTGTTTCTCTTATTTTTTCTCTTTTACCCAATTACTAAGTTTTATTATTTTTTGAAAGTTTTATATGGGCTAGATTCAGTTTATCAATCTGGTTCTTGATAGGATGAAGAAACGGAGTCTGGTGCGTAAAGAGGTATTTGCGCCAGGGTACATAAACTGTATATCCTGATTTCCTGTGACTTGAATATTAAAAAGTTACATATTTGGCTTTTATTCGGCAGATTGAATTCGCATTGGTTTTATTATGTTTTATAGAAGTGACTTTCATGCTTTTTTTGGTTGTTTGCCACGAACCGGGGCAGTAAATAACATGTGGGTATATATTTATTGTAGCACAATATTCCATATGAAGGAAATAACTATTCCTGGTGTGTTTATTGATATTTTGGACTATTATGCTACAGATAATTAGGGAAAATCCATGTTTTTTAGATTTTCGACCTTATAAAATTCCAAAAGCTATGACTGAAAACCTACAATTTAAAAGGGAAACAGCTGTACCCTTTGCCTACCCTAGGACTAAACACTGTGCTAGCTGTTTCCCAGCCAGCTTCACTCCTGACAAGGTAACACTAAACATAATCATATTTTGTAATAATCATATTCTTTTCTCAATAAATCAATAAGAAAAAAGATTAATTATATTACTAACAAAATAGCAGACCTACTTTCACTCCTTCATATATAAAATAAAACTAAATTATTCCTCTCAAATAAACGAGAAAAGTATTGTTAGTTTAACTCAATTATACTGGAAATAAAGAAATATACTCTGTAGAAAGATATTTTCAGAATGGCGAAAGGAAAAAATATCACCTTCATATATTGATAAAATCTGTCTAAACAAACGTCCCTGTCTGGTGATCGTCAGACTTGGGTGCGAGTCCCACTCAAACTGGTTGGTTCCTTTAGTCTGAAACCTCACCATCCTTGCAAGCTAAGGATTAGGGGTTTTGGGGAGCATATAGTTCTACCTGCTGAGTCATTATCAGCCATTGCCAGACCCTCTCTGGTTCTAGCTTGGATGTAGAAGTGAGGGGCGCTGATACATGAGCGGACTTCAAAACCTTTTAATGACAAAATATGACCTAGTTTGAATACGCAAAGAAAATGTAACGTTGATAATCAGTAATGTATTGAAAGGAATGGCAAAACTTTATCATAAATTCAGATTATCTTTCGATGTTGAATAAACGCCTCTATCAGGAAATTTAATTTTTATAATATACGTTTCAGATCGAATCATTTCTTAAAGGTATATTGTAATATGAGGCTATTTTACTTCTGAATAATTTTAGTATTTCATCACTTTTTTTCAAAAACATTCCAAACATTATGAGAATGTTGAAATTCCTTTTCTTTGTAGATACAGAAATCTTAAATTAAAAGTAACGAACGTTGCTGCTTCAACGTTATAATTCCATAGAAAGAAATTATAATATTAATCATAATTTGCAGATATTAAGTTATTGTCAATAATTCGGTATTTAAGAAAGAAATATCTTTCTCCTATTTCTATTTATCATCATCTATTGTGTAACGAAGTGGTGAAAAAATTCTAATTATTATTATTATTATTATTATTATTATTATTATTATTATTATTATTATTATTATTATTATTATTATTATTATTATTATTATTATTATTATTACATCAGACAATTAAAATTTCAACTGGTTAATAAAACATGAATCGATTTAGATGTGATGATTTTAGTTTCATCAATTTGAGTTAACAATCATTATAACACAACATTATTATTATTATTATTATTATTATTATTATTATTATCATTATTATTATTATTATTATTGTTGTTGTTGTTGTTGTTATTATTACCTAAGCTGCATCTTTAATTGGAGAAGTAGGATGCCATAAGCCCGAGGACTCCAACAGGGAAAAATAGCCCATTAACGAATGGACATAAGGAAATAAATAAACTATATGAAAAGTAATGAAAATTTTAATAAAATATTCTAAGAACAGTAACAATATTAAAACAGATATTTCCTATGGAAATTATGAAAAGACTTATGTTACCTGTTTACCACAAAAACATTTGCTGCAAATTTGAGGTTTTAAAGTTCTACCGATTCAACTACCCGATTATACAGATCATCAAACAACTTGGTCACAACTGGAATAGAATTTCATTTTTATTATTTTAGTATTGTTATTGATACTAGTAAGCTACAATCCTAGTTGGAAAAGCAGGAGGCTATAAACCCAAGGGCCCCAACAGGAAAACTAGCCCGGTGAGGAAAGCTAATAAATAAATTTTAAGAAACGTAATGAACAATCACAAAAACTTATTCCAAAAACAGTAATAACGTTGAAACATATCTATCATATAGATCTGTCCGCCTATTCAATATAGAATATTTGCTGCAAGTTTAAACTTCTCATATTAGACAGGTGATGTGTCTCCAGACATTGGAACTAGTAATCACCTTAATTAGCAACTTTATATTAATCTTTCATAATCTGGGGATGATTGAAGCGTGTACTGACGGCAAGTATTTACGATGCCACTTTGTACTGTATTAGAAAAGAAATGACTTCTCTTTTAGATAAAATACAATAGAGAATATTAGAGAAAATTTAAATTTTTCAGATTATGGTAAAAATATATCATATAAAAACGAACTTGTCTCGTTTAATTTCCTGTATTTAAGGAATTGGTAAAATGACTATATGACTTCTGTTATGAGGAGAAACTCTTCAGGGCAAAGGTATAATCTGTGTTTTCTCGGAAGATCTGACAATCCGAGTGGCTTAAGGGAATGTCATTTTTATTATCGTTATCAGTATTATTAGTATTACTTACTAAGCTACAAAACTAGTTAGAAAAGCAGGATGCTATAAGCCCAGGGTCCCCAATAGGGAAAATAACCCAGTGAAGAAATGAAACAAGGAAAAATAAAATATTTTAAGATCAGTAACAACATTGAAATAAATATCTCCTATATGCGCAGAATAAGAGGAAGAGTAATTGATAAAATAGTGTGTTAAAGTGTACCCTCAAGCAAGCGAGCTCTAAACCAAGAGACAGTGGAAGATCATGGTACAGAGGCTATGGCACTACCTAAGACTAGAGTACGATGGTTTGATTTTGGAGTGCCCTTCTCTTAAAAGAGCTGCTTACTATAACTAAAGAGTTCCTTCTACCTTTACCAAGAGGAAAGTAGCCTCTGAACTGTTACAGTGTAGTAGTTAACCCCTTGTGCGACGAAGAATTGTTTGGTAATCTCTAAAGTGTACCCTCAAGCAAGCGAGCTCTAAACCAAGAGACAGTGGAAGATCATGGTACAGAGGCTATGGCACTACCTAAGACTAGAGTACGATGGTTTGATTTTGGAGTGCCCTTCTCTTAAAAGAGCTGCTTACCATACCTAAAGAGTCTCTTCTACCCTTACCAAGAGGAAAGTAGCCCCTGAACTATTACAGTGCAGTAGTTAACCCCTTGTGCGACAAAGAATTGCTTGGTAATCTCATTGTAGTTAGGTGTATGAGGACAGAGGAGAATCTGTAAAGAACAAGCAAGTCTATTCGCTGTATTTGTAAGCAGGGGAAAAGTGAGCCGTTACCAGAGAGAATGATCCAATGTAGTACTGCCTGGCCAGTCAGAGGACCCCATAACTCTCTCGTGATAGTATCTTAATGGGTGGCTTGTACACTCTTTAACCTACTACCTTTGCCTTAATCTCTTCTGGGATTTTAAGATTCAGGTGTAATTTGAAAAGGTAATTTTACATGCGGGCAATCAACAATACGAATAGCAAACTCAAAGTGTAACTTCATTAAAGAGAGAGAGGTTAAAAAGTTATACATTTTAATACCAAAAACGGCTATAAGGAGGCTAAGGATTATAGAATTACATTTCAGTATAAACCGAATAGTATATAAAAAGATAATTCTAATATTAACTAAATCAATAGTTAGCATGCAAGTTCTTCGAAATCCTTATAAGATTTCGATTCATTTCCGCTTGAACCGAATATTATATTGAAGATAACATGTTAGTAGCATTCTTAATTATAACATTCATTCATTCAAGACATTTCTATGGTTTTGTTTGAAATTCTTGTAAGATAAATAATTTCTTAAATTTCATTAATATAAAAAAATCCAATTAGCAAATTCTTTCACATATAGATGAAATAATATTACGTAATGTCTTTGCCGAGACGAAATATTTACTCTAACAGGGTTGTTGTGGCCTATTAATTGCCGGACTGGGGTTCGAGTCCCACTCAAACTTGTTAGTTCCTTTAGTATATGCAACCTCGCCATCCTTGTGAGTTAATGAGGAAGGTTTGTGGGAGCCTATAGGGCTCTCTGATAAGTCATTAGCAGCCCTTGTCTGGCCCTCCATGGTCATAGCTTCGGTAGAGTGGAGCCTTGAGAGCTGATCATATGTATATAGGGTCAGGTGCTAGGGCACTGTTCTGCTTGTTAGGGCAATGTCACTGTCCCTTTCCTCTGCCATTCATGAGTCGCTTTTAAACCTTTAATAAGTAAACTTTTATTTCTATTTAAACATTTTTACTTTAATACGGTTATAAGATATAAACGTCATTTATAATGCATAATATTAGAAATATTTTCGATAAGCATATTCTTTCAATTATCACAAATAAACCAAAGTCTACTACGCACTGAATGATACATAAATTTTCCTTATCAGGGAATTTTTTATTTCCTTTATTTCTAGTTATTCCTCTTCCCTTTTCATTTTATGGTCTCTTTCTTCCACATAACAAACGAAAATAGGCGAAAAATGTTGTATGGTACAAAACAGGGAAAGATAATCCCTTTTTAGGCAATTGGACTTGATTAGAGTAATAGTGAAAAACCCATTTAAATCTGAAATGGAATTTGGAGGCTGATCACTTAATGGACGTACCTTGGCTGTTGATGTTAATTATCTCTTCCCAAATAAAATTTCATAGTTTATTAATTCGAATCATTTGCCTTTACTGAGAGATTACGTGATAATTTATGACCTGGTAATTTACTACACTAATTTCCAAAGTGATTTACCATTAAATATTTTGGAATAATGTTGTAGTACGGATTTAAGAGTCCTTCCAATTCTTGGGCTTTGTCAGACATCTATCTTGTAGCTTAGTTAATAATAATAATAATAATAATAATAATAATAATAATGATAATAATAATAATAGTAATAATAATAATAATAATAATAATAATAATTGTCGCGAACGAAGTGAGTGACCTTATATGGAATATCAAAATTCTATTGAAGATATCTCGTTTAACCCGTAGCAGTCATCCTCTAACTAAATGAAATATATATATATATATATATATATATATATATATATATATATATATATATATATATATATATATATATATATATATATATATATATATATATATATATATATATATTTATTTATAAGATAATTTTTTTTTGCACATTTAAACGTGTTTCTTTCATATTTTAAATTAGCCATATATATTATTACATTAAAGTCTGGATTCTCTTAACGACCTCGGGATCAGAGCCCAAGGCGGAACCGCCCAAAGACTATGATATCGGACCGGCGGGGATTTGAACCCTCGCCAGGATATCTGTATGCCAGTGACATCCTGGCGAGGGTTCAAATCTCCGCCTGTCCGATATCCTAGTCTTTGGGCGGTTCCGCCTTGGGCTCTGATCCCGATGTCGTTGAGAGAATCCAGACTTTATGTATTAATATATATGGCTAATTTGAAATATATATACATATATATCTGCATATATATATATATATATATATATATATATATATATATATATATATATATATATATATATATATATATATATATATATATATATATATATATATATATATATATATATATATATATATATATAAGCTTTGTTTTGCCCAATTATCATGTTCTTACCTGATATAGTAATGCCCTGGCTGTCCCTTATGTTCATAAGTAACGATTTTTAGCTAAAATATCAGTGAGGAGAAGCAAACTACTCCCAGAATCTTACAGATATCCAAAAGACTTTCACAGAATTTCATGGGTGTTATGAACTACATTCATACCAAGTTTTGTATTGATACTTGCCATAAAAAAGTCACAGTAGATATTTTTATATATCCGCCGGAGGCCGATTTTCTGCGGTGCAGTGAATTACTCGTAGAATACTTCACATACTGAAATTTCCAGGGATTTATAGGGAGGATATTTACTTTTTCCATAACCATTTCTATGTTGATATCTGTCTTAAAAGAGCCACGGTATACGTTTATATCGCTATGGGTTGAATGGTTATTTCTGGCGGTGGAGTTAATTGTTCCTAGAAAAATTCATATATCCAAATGAAAGTTTTATGTATTGATGGGAAATAGTTTTTCTATTCCTGCAAAATTTAATAGTAATATATACAATTAAAAAACAGATCTGTCATGTGGCCTTGTTAAATGTGATGTTAAATGTAGCAACATTAAAATTAACTGCGTGATAGTGAGCCATTTCAACGAGGGAAAATACTGATCTCATAAACAATATCTGTCCCGAGTTCAGCTAGTAATAATAATAATAATAATAATAAGAATCATAATGATAATAATAATAACAACAACAACAACAACAACAATAATAATAATAATAATAATAATAATAATAATAATAATAATAATAATAATAACAACAACAACAACAACAATAATAATAATAATAATAATAATAATAATAATAATAATAATAATAATAATATACCATAATGTCTGATTCTGAACTTTCAGAATATATATATATATATATATATATATATATATATATATATATATATATATATATATATATATATATATATATATATATATATATATATATATATATATATATATATATATATACATATATATATATATATATATATATATATATATATATATATATGTATATATATATATATATATATATATATATATATATATATATATATATATATATATATATATATATATATATATATATATATATATATATATATATATAATTAAATATTCAGCTGCACTTTTTTATTCGGGCTTTTTTTTCTCTTAGATATATATCAAGACTCCCTCAAACACACCATTTCCGCCATACTTCATTATATCACTCGTAATCCTATCAATCAATAGAGTGTTACCTTTCACAAACTTCGTAATATCCTTTCTAATTACATTCATAATCCATTCCAAAAGCATTTTTAGCCTTTCTATAATCAATTTGAGAATTGCTTCAATTAGCTCTACCCCTCTTCTATCTTCCACATTCATTTCCTAAAACATCTCTTTAGGTTTATCTTTTACTCTGTCTTTCATGTATTTAGTATTTCTCATTATATTCACTTCACTTCCCCCCCTCTCTCTCTCTCGCTCTCTCTCTCTCTCTCTCTCTCTCTCTCTCTCTCTCTCTCTCTCTCTCTCTCTCTCTCTCTCTCTCTCTCTCTCTCTCATCGTCTGCTCTTCTCACACTTGCTCTCCTTTTCTATCATCCATTTGTTCCTCTGATGATATTTGTTTCTCCTTCTCTATATCTTATATCTTCTCATCAATCCGCCACTTCCTATTTTTATTCTGCTTGCTATCGGGTCCTTCCTCCTCTAATAAATGACAAAATATCCCAGAAAGAATAGAGTATGCTTTAAGATTTAAATAATCAGAAAGTAAGGTAAATTTGTAACTATGAAAAAAAGAAAAAATAAGAAAGAAAAAACAATCTAGATTGAAGTTTGGCTGTTGATCTCCGTAGAGTTTTTTTTTCCTGTCCGGTTATCGTTCGAGAAAGTTCTGGATGAACTCATCTTAGCGTTGTCTCGTCTGTCCTTCTGTGTTCCCCAGGCAAACGAAACATATAAATAAACACTGTGTTGTTGTTGAAGACAAATTAGCTCATAAATTCATTAAGTATCCCTGATCAATTGCATTGTTATATCAACACTAATTAAAGAAATGTAATCAATATCAATAATGTTGTAAGGGTTAAATAATATAGCTAGATGTCTTCTTCTTTCCCACCGATGTCCTTACATTAAGGGGTCAGTTGCCTAATGCGCTCTCTCCAATGCCTTCGATCAACGTCAGACTCTGTATGAGAAGGTAAATAAACTGAACTACGAAAAACACCCGGAATCCGGTCAAATTATTATTATTATTATTATTATTATTATTATTATTATTATTATTATTATTATTATTATTATTATTATTATTATTACTAGTAAAGATACATTCATGGTTGTTAAAGCAGGATGCTATAAGCTGTAAGCACGATAACTAATAAAAATAACTGCAAAACCCATTATCAGGAATATAAAAAATTTTTTCTGATGTTTGTATTGAAGATTCTGTAACAGCATTAATAAACAGTACAGAAACCACACCTAATATATATGTCGTGATTATTTTGAACTAGAGGAGATTATAGTTTTTCATTAAAATTGTTCAAATTTTCAAATTAACGCAATTACAGGGAAACTAACCCAGTGAGTAAAGGAAATAAGAAAATAAATAAACTATGTGAGAATTAATGAACAGTTAAAACGAATGAAAATAAAAAAAAAATTTAATTAAAATGAAATATATTAGGAGACTAAAAGAAAACTCGCCCGAAAAAGTCTTTTCTCATTTCAGCTTCTTTAGGGATTCTTGAATTTAAACAAAGAAAAGGAAAACTTTCAAGTCAATCCTATAAGAGGATGAATTTGAATATTCTATGCAACCTGACATGATAGAAGAGAAAATAGTTGTCTCTGAGATGAAGAAATATTTCATGAAATTAAAAAGTTTTGGAGTTCCACAGGATATGAAAGTAGTCTGTTTTCCACTTTTGCTCAAAAAAGAGAAAAGTTTTATTTCCGACAGGCTCATAAGTGAAAATCACAATTTTTAGTAAATGGATCATGATCTTTATATAAACCTATTTCTGGGTGGGGATACTTTAACGTGGTGGAAGGGTTTGTGTATCGCCATAATCAGCAAAGCTGTAGCAGTCGGGGACACCCATATTAGGTTGGTTTGCTGCGAGCGATCAGACTAAATCTCCCTCCATCATCCATCTACAGTTGCCCAGCGTGGTGATGAAACTGATTAAACCTCAGACATGACTACGGACATGCAATGGACAGGCTAATGTTATATTTGTTGTTATTGGTTATAGAAACAAGGTATAATATTTAGGTTTACGGTTTCCATAAAACGATTTATTCTCTTAAAAATCGCAAATCAACTACTCATTAATTTAAATCATCGAGCACCACAATCTCAAGTTCTAATATAAACAAGTTTGTATCTAGGTTACATCTCTTTGCTGGTTAAAGTACCTTGGAGGTGAGGCACACAATTACCTCAGATCTAGATTAACACCTTCGTAATCAGAAACTTTTTAGAATTATTTCCTTTTTATGTTTATATTTATATTCTTATATATTTTTGATTTTTTTGATATTTATCTTATCTGAATTTACTTTTGTTTCTCTCTCTCTCTCTCTCTCTCTCTCTCTCTCTCTCTCTCTCTCTCTCTCTCTCTCTCTCTCTCTCTCTCTCAGCATGTTTTTGTATCCATCTAAGCACCCCTAAAGACGGT
>NC_090756.1:32676719-32691719 GCF_036898095.1 Palaemon carinicauda | reverse complement strand
AAGCATTATTTGATTATGGCTAGGGTGTGTAAGGTAAGGCTGGATATGGAATGGTTCTTGGTGAGTAGGAGAGGAGATTGACCCTAAGTCTTGTAATGCCAAGTTTTGATTAAAACGTAAGACTGATGGAGGATTATGAAGCACTGAGGTGGAAGTGATATGTAATGAAGATCGTGATTTTAAGATGCCGATGACTAAAACTGGATAGGTAGCCCATGAAATATTGAATAAAAGGACCGGAACTAACTCATACCGTGCAGTAGCGGATAAAAGTTAGATAAGAATCAATAGAGAAAATATTAAAAAGAATTCGAAATGTCAGGAGAAAAATCAGATTTATATTTTCATTTTTAATATACCTATTGATGCGTAAGAAATTATTTCTGCTCTTCATAGAAAGAAATGGAAATAAGAACTAAAGCTTTTATATAAGCTTCCCTATATAAAGTCTTTTAATTTTGTTCTTTATTTTCAATAGGAAAAAATAGCAATGTACTAGGTACTAGATTATAATCTCTCTCTCTCTCTCTCTCTCTCTCTCTCTCTCTCTCTCTCTCTCTCTCTCTCTCTCTCTCTCTCTCTCTCTCTCTCAGTCTTAAGCTATATTAATTTTGACACGAATAATAAAGATTATAAAGTAAGCATCAGTGTCCCGTTGTGAACGTGAGCTGATAAGATTATATAAGTCCTACTCTGACTTTAATTAAGAACAGAGGCTTATCCTTTGCTATTTTTATCATCTCGAAGGAGGAGTAATGAATAACTGGGCCCATTAGAATAGAAGATTTTGCTCCTCTTGTTTTATCACCTTTTGTTAATTATTATTATTATTATTATTATTATTATTATTATTATTATTATTATTATTATTATTATTATTATTATTTCATTGAAGATTGCAACTGCCTCTATGGCATTTATTTTGTAGTTGAGTTTTTCAATGGCTTTAATTCTCCTTTTCTCAATAGTACTGCATGCTGCCAGTGGCTGTACTATATTTGGTCATTGGTAGGTAGGGGATCAAAATACATAGGTAGATTCTAAGATTTTACTCATAATTTAGTGGAAGTAAACTTATAAAATACAGAGTACATAAAAGTCGGCTGTAACACATTTTGAAAGGGTGCTGTGAGTTTCCTCCCATCTTCAGGCTAGAAGTGGAACGATGTAAGTTCGTTCGTAGTGTATTAAAGCACCACTTCTTGTTGGCACGGGCCTTTCCCTTGGTCGGCCCGTAGGAACGATATAAGCGGGAACTGCCCCGTATAAATAATACGAGGCAGTAGTTAATTCAGGCACCGGTTGATGATTGGTTGCTCTGTATGGTAGTGGTACCGAGTATGGGACAGAGCAGCTCTCTCATTGGCTGAGGGTCTTTGGAGGAGATCCGTCACAGTCGTGCTGCTGCTATTCTCACGGTTATTGGAGTTAGGCTGGGCCTTAGTAATGCTGGGCTGGGCTCCCAGCTTTACTCGCTGATTGGCCGAGATCCTCCCTGAGCTCCGCTTCCTGTCAGACAAACTGTTCTGTCACTGTGCTCCCAGGTTCATTGGGTCCCAAGCAGCTTTCTGATTAGCTGAGGCTCTTTGGTCCCTGATCGCCCTTATGCTCATTGATTTTGGCTATGGGTTGGTTGGTGTTCCTATGGCCGGAGGGGAGGAGGAACATTTCTTGGATAGTGTTAAGGTTCACCTTTACCTGCTGCATGATCTTGATATTGCATTGAAATCCTCTTGTTTCATACTTTTGTTATGTACCAGGTGTTGGTGTAATTTTAATAGACGCCTGCTGAACCTTGAAGGACAAACAATTGGAAAATCTCATCGTTGTCATTCCAATATAACGGCTGGGGCATCCATGGACTGGATATTGGTAGGAATAGACGACATCAGACTTAATCCGAAAGTCCTGCACGGAAGTGGCCGGATTTTTCAAAACGAGGAATCTGGTCCTAGTTGTTTGACAAAAATTTATCAGGTTATCCTGATAATCTCCTTCATAGCCTTCTCGTCTTCCTGGTACTGCTTGTGCTTAAAGCCCTTGTTGTACAAGTTGCCTGTGGAAGTACCGTACTGCTCTCACTGCGGGACTCAGTCTAGTACTCATTTACCCATTGCACGTTTGACCTCAGAGGTGGCTTGCCGGTTTGGGTAGCCGTTGTACTGTTGGCAGGCAGCACTGTTGAGAAAAAGGAAAAAGGAAAATTAGATAAACTATAAAATCAATGCCCCTGAGGCAGCTAGAATCTCCAGAAACCTCCGTAAATCGGGTCAACTTCCGAGATATTATTATTATTATTATTATTATTATTATTATTATTATTATTATTATTATTATTATTATAAGGATTTCTTTTTTATCTATCTATCGAGTTCCATTCTTTCCATAGAAAAGAGACGGAGGAAATGGAAATCTCTGAACAAATTAATATTTTTATCCATCTTCAATTTTTGTATTATGGAATATGAGATAGATGTTCGAATCACTTTAATTGCGAACTGACATATCAGATTCTGGTCTGCTTATTTGAAAGAGGATCCACTTAACTATTGTGGAATTCAGTGCCTCTTTTAAGTACCCTATCATAGAATTCTTGATTTCTGTATATGGAAATGTAATCGAGATTATTGATGATCAAGTTATTATTGGAGAATTAATTTTTTAGTGTGGTCTACGCCAGCTCTCTGAGAGTTGAGCATAACTCATTGGGCTGATAAAACTCCTCCCCTTTAATGATAATTAACGTTTTTAATCCCTTTAGGCTTCAAAGTCAGGTTAAGTAGACTCCTTCCATTATTGGCTTCGAACTATGGTCGCCCCAGAGATTCTGGGCATAGTAAGCCCCACCCCCCTGTTGACGTCATAGCCAGTCACGTTGTCTACCCCGTTAGCAGCGCTCACAACACATCCCCTTAAAATGATTATAAGTTACCTTAGTTTGAAATATGTAAGGGGGTGTATTGTGACCGCTGCTAATGGGGGAGACGAAGTGATTAGCTGAGACGTCCTCAGAGGGTGTGGCTTATTCGCCCAGAATCTTTACGCGATTATAAGCTGGCTGAATAATTCCAGTGAGAAAACATACATTGACGTCTTTTAGCATTTTAGTATATAGAATAGAAAATGGGTTATTTATAATTTTATGATCTCTCTCTCTCTCTCTCTCTCTCTCTCTCTCTCTCTCTCTCTCTCTCTCTCTCTCTCTCTCTCCTCTCTCTCTCTCTCTCTCTCTCTCTCTCTCTCTCTCTCTCTATATATATATATATATATATATATATATATATATATATATATATATATATATATATATATATATATATATGCAAATCAATATGATATTGAAATATTGTTTGTCCCAAAATAATCAATAATTCCGGTTATTAAAACTCATTTCTTCTGATATTTTCTAAGTAATTACTTCGTCGGCTGCAATAAAAGATTTATTACTAGTTTACTTACATAAAGATTTCTTGTAATAAACTATTAGGATATCTTGCAGACAACCCAGAAATTCTTTATATTGTGTTTTGATGATGCACTTATCTATATAGATCAGTATACAAAAGTACATCTCAATTTATGAATAAATAAAAGGGTTATCAATATTTTACGATTACTAAAGGAGAGAGTTTCTTTGATAATTGTTTGAGTTCTATAAGAGTAATTATGAGCAATTAAATAGCAGAGTGGAGAGAATTATCAATTATTAATTACTGATCAGAAGAAAATCTTTCCACAAAAGTTTACCGAAGATTTTTCATACTTTTCTTTCGTTCTTTAATTGTGAAAATTCATTCCACTCCTTACAAATTCCTCCAGTTTCAGTTATAGAAGGTGCTATGCAATCGACGATAGTTTGTTGGTAAGTTCTTAGAAATGTCAAAATACATGTACTGTATGAAGGTATCTTAAGTTTCATAGGTAAAATACAAAAACTGTACTTGTTCAATGTCTGCTTTCCTCTTGGTAAGGGTAGAAGAGACTCTTAAGTTATGGTAAGGAGCTCTTCTAGGAGGACACTCCAAAATCAAACCGTCGTTCTCTAGTTTTGGGTAGTGCCATAGCTTCTATACCTTGGTCTTCCACTGTCTTGGGTTAGAGCTCTCTTGTTTAAGGGTACACTCAGACGCACTATTCTCTGTTTCCTTATTTCCTTTCCTCACTGGGCTATTTTTTCCAGTTGGAGGCCTTGAGCTTATAGCATCCTGCTTTTCCAACTAAGTTTTTTCAAAAGTTTAAACTAATTTGGAAAATCTTTGTAAATGAAACTCGGGTAACTGAAAATTTTTTTTTATTAATTACTAGTTATAACTAATCTCAAACAAATCAAATCTCCAAGAAAGACCTATCCCCTTGTAACTAAATCGTTTCGGGATTAATTCATTAAGCAGCACACGGTCACATTGGCAAATTAGTCTTCTCTTTATCGTGTCCCCCAGGTAGACCTGCTCCTTGGAACTTCACTAAAACTTGAATCATTAAGTCTGAGAGACATCAACATGAATTAAAGATTCAGCCCAGAGAGAGAGAGAGAGAGAGAGAGAGAGAGAGAGAGAGGAGAGAGAGAGAGAGAGAGAGAGAGGGGGGGGGCGGCGTCAAATTAATTATTAGTAATTAAGAAACTCTTGGAAACAGGTCTTATGAAGATAAAGTGTCATGCTCTGAAATATTTTCATAATAATGTTTTGGAGGAGAGGGGTCCCTTTGAAGTTGGCAGTAAAAGTAGTGAGAAAAAGAGAGCAGCAGAAATTTCCAAAGTATCATCTATATCATAGGACCCACTTACATCAAAATAAGCGTTTAACTAGTACAAATAACTCACATTTTCTGCCCAAATCCTTTTTCTTCTACAGACAATATTCTCTTTAATAGATGACAAACTTTTCTTTGAATAAAAAACTTCGTTAATTGAGGTATTTTCAAGGTAGACTTCTCTTTTTTTTTATGGTAGACTCTTCTTTTTGTCAAGTTATACTCTTCTTTCATGGTAGACTCTTCCTTTTTTTTCAAGATAGATTCCTCTTTTTTCAGGATGGACTCATCTTTTTTCAAGGTAGACTCCTATTTTTCAAGATAGGCTTCTCTTTTTTTCAAGGTGGCCTGCTCTTTTACAAAGAAGTCTCCTCTTTTTCAAGATAGACTGCTCTTTTCTTCAAGATAGACTCCTCTTTTTTTCAAGGTACACACTCTTTTCTTCAAGATAGACTCCGCTTTTTTTCAAGGTAGACTTCTTTTTTTCAAGAAAGACTCCTCTTTTTTTCAAGAAAGACTCCTCTTTTTTTCAAGAGAGATTCCTCTTTTCTTCAAGGTAGACTCTCAGTCATTTTTTATTTTCTGTTGGCATGATTCCCTCTTCATTATTTATATATGACAGATCTATTTTAATGTTGTCACTAATCTCAAAATATTTTATATTTTTTCTATTAGTTATCATGTATGTTGAAATCTCAAAATACACTCCGAGAGCGCAGACCTCAGCCATGACAGCTTATTTCGTTCGACCTTAACCTTGACCTTTATCCTAGGACTTTCAGAATTCAGTCGCTTCCACATCTTTATGAGTAAGATTGTGGCCAGGAAGTTGTTCACAAACAAGCAGACAAATGTACACAAACGGGGGGGAAATCATAACCTCTTTCCAACTTCCTTGACGGTGATAAAAAAAAAAACATCCCTGTAAAGCATCAGGATTAGCTCTTAAACAAGTGATGTAAACAAGAAAAGCGACCTCGGTTTTTTGCCTACTGTTTTCATCTACTTAAACATTCATAAAATGGAAGAGTCTCTCTCTCTCTCTCTCTCTCTCTCTCTCTCTCTCTTCTCTCTCTCTTTCTCTCTCTCTCTCTCTCTCTCTCTCTCTCTCTCCTCTCTCTCTCTCTCTCTCTCTCAATAAAACACAATTCTACCGTCGACTATCTTTTCTTCCCTAATGAATCCGGACCACCCCGGATACCGGTCCTAATGGTACGTGGTAATTCTTGTTAGTCCTAGATAATCCATAGTATTTACCAAAAGAGGTCACTATGTGATGAAAAATTCAAAGCTACATAATATGCAAAACATCGTGCGTGAAAATTGGTGAATTGTGTCGACAATGATCCAGATGAAATACACTCACCACTTTTATTCAAATGACTCGGTAGTTTTTGCAATATTATTATTATTATTCTTTTATTTTTAGAAATACATAATTCACATCTAACATATTTTTCTACAAGACAGAGAATATATTCTCCCCTTTGCTGTCTATTTACTTTACTTTTCTCCCCTTCATTGCTCTACCAAGCATTTCTTACAATCTAACAAACACGGGAGCCCACAAGTTAGAAACTGAAACCTGGTGTAAGGAAATAAAAAAAAGCTATTACGATAAGTTACAAACACCGAAGTCACGGATGATCTAAAAGTTTCATGTTAATCAAAACTAACACTTCCAAAGGAAAGAGAAACTTTTGTGAGGAAAATGAAAAAGTGAACACGCAAGTATGATTTAACACGAGTCCCTTCTTCTTGTGGCGGGGGGGGGGGGGGGTGGTTGACGTAGCGTCAGAGGTACCGTAGCGTCAGAGGACTTTACCTTTGTACAGCCCATAATCCTTGGAAGTAACGTCAGAGGAGTTGTGTGCAGCCTATAATCCTTGGCCATTAAATGTGGTAATGGTAATTACAGTGAGGCATCGTTTGCTAAGCTAACTTATCTCTGATCTGAAGGGGATTTGATCCAATTAGTTTCCACCTTTATCTCTGAGGACACTTACTGCTTATCGTATAGTATTCTGTTCTTGCATGGGAATGATTTTGGGAAGGGGGTGGGGGGTGTTGGAGGAGCGAAGACTCTCCTGATTGATGGATATTTAATACTTGTAGAAATGCTGTTTCTTTGAAACCTGTTTCCTTGAAACCTTTTTCTTATCTTAAAATTATATTAATGGGGTGTTGAATATATGCATTTGTGTCAGGGTTCATTAAACTCAGGTTTGCGTTATTTTCATACTGGTGACCCTTTCAGAAATTTTCAATTTGTTGTGCTATTGGATGTGAAAATTATCTTTTCTATTATTATTTATCGATAGGACAAGCATAATATATATATATATATATATAAATATATATATATATATATATATATATATATATATATATATATATATATATATATATATATATATATATATATATATATATATATATATATATAATTGACCTAATGAGCAACTAAATGACTTTCCAACATTTTGGAAAGAAAAAAGTATTCGATTTTGTAAATTCACTCACACATGATCTCTATTTCTCACATTATCTTGCCATTTTTCCTTTACTTAATTACCTCTTTTTTTTCTTGTGCAAGTATCTAAATTGTTAGAGCCATATGTACAAGTAAATACACTTGTTTATCATTATAAGCATATTGTTTGTCCAGACACGTTTATACTTTTTCTTTCAATATATTTATTTTTCTATTTTCTTCATCTCATCGACCCCTTTCCAAGTTTGTTTACACTTCACTCTCCTTTGAATTTTATCATTTTCATGTTATTTTCTAGTTGTATTGTCAAATTCTATTCCAAAACACAAATACAGTTAAATATTTCTTTTGATTTTCCATTGGAAATAGTTCCACTAAACTCTCCCTTACGTCATATATACTACTGTTATCTGAGGTCAATTTTATCCGATCTAGTTTCAATTTTATATGATTTAAACAACATTTGGTCATTATTTCGTAGCTTCCATGTACACAATATATTACTTAAGTAAAAGGGCTTTGGCTGATATTACCTCATGTGAACCATATCAGGTTAGACATTTCTGTTTATTAATATATCCTTCTCCCTTATGTTTCCTATTGATATGTATAATGAAGAGGGTCTGTTTTAATTATACCAAACTTAATACAGATACCTTTTATTTATAAAACATTTATATATATATATATATATATATATATATATATATATATATATATATATATATATATATATATATATATATATATATATACTGTATATATATATGTATGTATGTATGTATGTATGTACGTATATATATATATATATATATATATATATATATATATATATATATATATATATATATATATATATATATATATATATATATATATATATATATATATATATATATATTTATATATATATATATATATATATATATATATAATATATATATATATATGTATGTATGTATGTAATCATCAGCCGTTACTAGTCGACTGCAGAACAAAGGCCTCAGACATGTCCTCCAACTTGCGTTTATTTATGGTCTTTCTGTGCCAGTCCACGTCCGTAAGCTTCCTTAGTTCATTGATCCATCGTCTTTTCTTTCTTCCTCTGCTTTTTTTTCAGTCTATGGGGCCCATTCTGTTACTTTTAATGTCCGATTTTTGGATGTCATTCTCACTAAATGTCCTGCCAATGTCCGTTTCTTTTTCTTACAAGTTTTTAGAATATCCTATAGTTTAGTTTGTTCTGTATCCATGTTGCTCTTTTTCTGTCTCTTAGTGATATTACCATCATTATTCTTTCCTTAACTCTTTTACTTGTAGTCCAGCCGTTTTCGGTAAAAATATGGAGGAATCGTTCACATTCGGTTAAAAGCACCAAATTTTGCACAAAGTTAGCTTTTGATGTACCTTTTGAAATGTGATAGAGACCCATTTGAAATCTTTCCAATATGGCCGCTTTTTTCAAGATGGCCGCCAAAATTCAGGAAAATGCTACTATTCGAACGATTTTCATCGTATAGTTACAATTTTGGAGTCTTTACCTATATTTTCAAGGATGTTCTAAACAATGAGAATAAAAATAAGTACAGGAGAACAATATTTTACCAGCAAATGCCCATTTAAATTCTGAAATAAGTCAAACATACTGAAAAACTGCTCTAAAAGTTGTTGTTATCTGTCTCAATTCTTCCAGTTCTACAGTGACAAACATTTTGTTTGTTATACATTCATTTTGCAGGTGGTTGAAACATGTGAAAGATGAGATTGAAGCGGAGTCATCAACAGACCTAAAGACATCCTGGGCTGCATATCATGCTGATCAGGTCAACACAGAATAGCCTGCTCCTTCCGACATCAGCTCATTACTCCCACTGTTCTATGAGGAGGCCAAGTCAAGTGCCATGATTGCCCATACTATGAAAGTTATGAAGAATGCAGTAGATTTTCTGAATCCTGTTCAAATCCCTGTAGTTGTTTGTGATCAGCCAATGTATGCTATTGCCAAACAACTCCAATGGTAATACCACAACATTCACGGTGAGAACCAAGTTGTAGTGATGTTTGGTGGCTTACACATTGAGCTGGCCTTTCTCAAAATTCTTGGAGACTGGCTGGAAGGAACTGGATGGACCAACACCCTCGTGCAGGCAGAGATAGCCTCACAAGGTACTGCAGATTCCTTCCTGAAGGCTTCACATATAATGAGAACGAGGCATGCCCACCAGGTGACCGCAGGGAACTTGTACATTCTCATGGATAGAGCTTACAAGCGTCACCAAACAGAAGACCACACCACAGATCCTCTAAGCTTTGAGCAATGGAGAGTGAAAATGGAAAATGCAGTCCCTATGTTTAACTTCTGGTCCATCACACTTGACCTAGAACTAGCTTTGATGGTGTTCCTCCAATCACTGCGACAAGGCAACTTCAATCTGTACAGTGCTGCACTCACAAAGCTGGCCCCATGGTTCTTTGCACTTGACCACCAAAATTATGCTCGTTGGGTTGCAGTGCATATTAGAGATATGGCTTCCCTAGATTTGATGCATCCTGAGGTTGCTGCTGAATTCTCAGAGGGAAAGTTTGTTGTTAACAAAACACAACACTCATTTTCTGGCATCCCATTAGACCAAGCTCACAAACAGAACAACAAACAGATTAAAGGAGATGGTGGTGCTGTGGGCCTTTCTGAAAGCAGTGCACAACTCCAAAGATGGATGGTGGCTGGACCAGAAGTGTGAAGAGTTGTGAATGAGTTTAAAACTGTGGTGGAAAGACTCCGGGGACAGGCGGAAAAGCATTCAGACCAAAGACACCATGGAGCTCAACAAGGGGTCCAGACATCATACAGAAAGCAAGTCAAATCCTTGTGTGATACATTGGAAGACATGGGAAATCCATTCATGGAAGATTCATCTGATCTTCTTGTATTAGGCACCCAGGATGTTGTAGACAAAGAGATTATAGAAACCGTAAGGCATATCAAAAGGGTGGAAAATGAACAATATAGTGATTTTGTGAAGGAACGGCTAGAAGACAGAACCAAAAGTCTGACTGACCCTATCAAAAGGAACAAATTTCCTCTATTCAGCAGCCAGCCTACCCGCAAAGTGTCAAAGGAGAAGCAACAAATGCATCATTGAAACAAGACTGTTCTCTTTTCTCTAAACTGTATGTGTCTTGCCAAGTGAGAGATGGGGATATTGATGAGTTTTTCCGCCATGAGAATCAGTCCAGTCCACCACCATTGTCACAGGGTGAAAAACTTCAATAAGGGACCAAAGCTGATCTTCTCCCATTCCTTACACAGCATATTACCACAATCAAGGACAAGCCTGATACTGATGCAGTTCTTCTACAGTAGATGGGGCTGCCATTTGTAATATGCTTAACCCAGGTCCATCAAGAACATTTGAAATTTCAAGATTATGCTGACCAGGTATTTGTACCTCATGTAAAGCGTCAACTGGAGTCAGCAAGAAGAGTTGATATTATCTTTGATCAGTACTTCCAAGACAGTCTGAAGGCGACTGCTAGGAGTCTCAGAGGAGAGGGGGACCACAGAAAAGTAAAGGCTAACACTCCTGTTCCTGGCAACTGGAGGGCTTTCTTGCGGTGTGATGCAAACAAAGCTGAGCTCTTCAGTTTTCTAACGGCTCAATGTACTACTGTCAGCAGTCCAGAGGGCAAGCAAATTATGTCCACAAAAGAAGAATTGGTCCTTTGCAACACCCAGAGGGACAATATTGATATAATATCTCCGTGCTCCCATGAGGAAGCAGACACAAGGCTTCTTCTCCATGTAAAAGATGTTGTTCAACATGGTTGTGAGAGGATCATGATCAGGACTGTGGACACTGATGTAGTAGTGTTAGCTATAGCATTGTGTCCTCCAATTCCTGCAAGTGAACTGTGGATCAGCTTTGGGGTTGGGGACAACTTCAACTATATCCCTATACACACCATAGCTGGTTTTCTAGGTCCAAAGTGTCGAGCTCTGCCTATGTTTCATGCCTTCAGCGAGTGTGACAACACATCCTCCTTTGCTGGTAAAAGGAAGAAATCATCTTGGGAGACGTTGCATATATGTGAAAGTGTAACTGCGGTGTTTGAAGACCTTGGGAATGTACCAACACTGGAGAGAATTGACCAGCACATGGCAAACCTTGAGTGATTTGTTGTTCTGCTTTATGACATCTGCCATACCAGCTTATGAAGCGAGAAAATATCTCTTCACCAGGAAGGGCAGGTCTATTGATCTCATACCACCAACTTCTGCTGCTCTCTACCAGCATGTCATAAGAGCATCT
Source organism: Palaemon carinicauda (assembly GCF_036898095.1). Classification (NCBI taxonomy): domain Eukaryota; kingdom Metazoa; phylum Arthropoda; class Malacostraca; order Decapoda; family Palaemonidae; genus Palaemon; species Palaemon carinicauda. Next base: position 32,680,163 of record NC_090756.1, on the reverse strand, counting down.
TATCAAGCGGGTCATGTTTGGGGCCACTCACTTCTCCCCAATCCCATGTTACCTTCACCTGTTGAATGGGGTTGGATGAAAGGACCTGGGAATGCATGGGACCCCTATTGGTCAGATCTGCCCCAAGCATCAGTTTCCTGTATGGAATTCCTGAAATGTGGATGTGTCAAAGGCTGCAGAGGAAGATGCAAGTGTGTGAAAGCACAATTAGCATATACGGCTCTGTGCAAATGCGGGGGGGATTGTGACCGTGTATGATTAGACTGTGTACTTGAATTAGTCATTTCAGTACTGTACTAGCAATTGATGGTTACAAGGATAAGACCTATTCTGAGATTAAGTTAATATAAAACTCTTCATATTGAGTTAATAAAACACTGTACTTATATTTGACATTCAAATACATTCTTTACTTTGCATTAAATTACAGAACAAATATGATTACAGCCGGTTTAATATTTTTGTAGGCAATTTCTGTAACAAAAAGGCCATTTGCTCCTTAAATATTTGTCTTATGTGCCCACATTTCCTTTTAATGTTTAGAACATCCTTGAAAATATAGGTTTCGACTCCAAAATTGTGACTATACGATGACAATCCTTCAAATAGCAGCATTTTCAAGATTTTTGGCGTCCATCTTAAAAAAAAAGCGGCCATATTGGAAAGATATCAAATGGGTCTCTATCACATTTCAAAAGGTACATCTCAAGCTAACTTTGTGCAAAATTTGGTGCTTTTAACCAAACTTGAACGATTTTTCTGAAAACGGCTGGACTATTGTAACTCGCTTATTTTTTAAGGCTTTATTAAGGCTCCAAGTTTCTGATGCATAAGTTTATATTAGTAGGACCATCTCATTAAATACATTTCTTTTTATAGAAAGTGGCATATCCCTTTTCATAATATCATTTTGTTTACAAAATGCTCTACACACCCATGCTTATCCGTCTTTTAATTTCGGTCTCGTGTCCTGGGGAAACACTGTCTGTCCTAAGGATTTGTATTCCTTAACAATCTCCTGGGTCTCGTCCACTACTCTTATTTGTTTTCTCTCTGTATTTTCATTGACCATTATCTTGGTTTTACTCATATTAATTTTCTGTCATGTTTTGTAATTCCTTCCACAATTCATTAAACAAAACTATATCATCTGCAAATCTTAGTTTGTTAAGGTATTCCCTGTCTCCCTGTCTAACCCCTTTCTCAATCGAAATTTTCTCATTATCTTTATGTAGTTTCATGACTGCTGTAATTCCTATACATGTATCATCAAGTGTTTCAGCCTGCTTTCTTTTCTTCGGCCTAATATGATCTTTGTGAATTTTTTATATACTACGGAGAATGAACATTCTGGGCGGTAATTTTTCAGGTCTTTTGTGTCTACCTTTATTTGAATTAGTATAATAATAGAATTTTTCCAATATTAGATATAGGGGATTCTTGCAGACATATGGGGTAGAGTTTAGATTTGAAATCTCCTCCATTTATCATTAAATCAATAATTAGGCGATCCTATCTGGCTGCTTTGCCTCTTCTTCATTAGTTAAAGTCCTGATGATCCCCGATAAACTTTGCTTTCTACCCCTATTAAATCTCCTCCGTCAGCAGTGAGAAGCCTTGGCTACCCCCTGAAAGATTTCACGCAAGGCATTTATTCCCTTTCGAAGAACTACCAGGAAATCTCTCGAGACCTGTTGAGGATGTCCTTCGTAGGTTCATGGCGGAAACGGAGCCTTGATTACCTTCCTGGATGTTCGAAAGAGGAGCTACCGGTGAACGGGGGGTTGGGGGGCGGGGGACTGCCGGGTATGGTAGTGAAGTCTGTGGGGTAAGAATGGTCTGTTTTGTGTTGGTCTTAATGAGTAAGAAATGTTTTATTAAACGCTTGGTTAATGGGACTTCCCCTTTAAGTCCTCTTGCTTTAAGGTCCCTCTATAAGATTTGTTTTAATTTTACCCACAAAAAACTATGGTGGTTTTACGTACATATATCTGCACAGTATCATACACACAAACACATATACAGACATCTTTTTCCTGGCATAAGAGAGAGAGAGAGAGAGAGAGAGAGAGAGAGAGAGAGAGAGAGAGAGAGAGAGAGAGAGAGAGAGACGGCATTCTTCATTCTTTTAGAGATCGTCTTGTATGGAAGCTGCCAATTTGGACCTCCTCTATTACACATGAAATTATATCCAGAGAATTCTCAAGGCTCCACTGAGTCTCTCTCTCTCTCTCTCTCTCTCTCTCTCTCTCTCTCTCTCTCTCTCTCTCTCTCTCTCTCTCTCTCTCTCAGACAGATGAAATCTTCCAAAAATTGGGTTAGCAAATTATAAAAATCATTAAAACCAACGATAATTAGTTATTAATTCCAATTTTTACTTCATAATAATAATAATAATAATAATAATAATAATAATAATAATAATAATAATAATAATAATAATAATAATAATAATAATAATAATGAATTGCAGAAATCTCTAGAGTAACACATTGAATAACAAATCCAGAAAGCGAAAGTGCCAGACTGAAAAGCTATTCACTGATGCAAAGCACATCTGAGTGCCACCATACCCCCTGACTCCCTCCCCCACGCTCTCCACACACTCTGTAACCCATACTCCTCCCAACCCCCCAACCCCCTGCAGGGCCTCTCAACCCCAGAATCAACTCCACTCCTGCACAAATGGATTTCCATAACAGGGTTCTACAAATTGCACTTGGACTTTTTGGATAAGTAAATTTCGGGGATAAGAAACTGATTTAGAAATGCATTGAAAAAAGAATTAAGAATCAAACCCAGAATGGAATTAAAATGGTTTTATGAATAATGTGATTTTAAACTGGGAGTAACTATATAATTAATTTCTCCTATATGATAAAGAACACACACACACACATACACACACACACACACTCACACATACACACACTAACATACACACACACCCACACACACATACACACACACACACACACACACACATATATATATATATATATATATATATATATATATATATATATATATATATATATATATATATATATATATATATATATATATATTTATGTATATATACATATATATATATAAATATATATATATATATATATATATATATATATATATATATATATATATATATATATATATATATATATATATTAGATACTTATTCTTTTCCTTATTTGCTACCTCTAAGAAATCTGTGTCGATTAAATTAGATTTGATTATTTTTATTAATTTACTACTTTACCATTAATTCTTATACTTTTTTTTCAAACTAGTAACAAACTTCCGAGAAGTATTGAATATTAAAATTCAAGTTATTATTATTATTATTATTATTATTATTATTATTATTATTATTATTATTATTATTATTATTATTATTATTATTATTATTATTATTATTTCCACTTTGCATTATTCCATCCCTCT
>NC_090756.1:32666719-32669219 GCF_036898095.1 Palaemon carinicauda | reverse complement strand
CTAACCCCCCCAAAAATAAAAATTATACAACCACTTTTTTTATTAGGAATTAATTCATAGAGATATTTAATTTGGGCGATTAATTAATAAATAAATGTCAATTTAACATTTATAGAAGCATAAAAAGAATTACACTTACATATACTTAACTGCTGTTCTCATGTCCTTAGTCTCACACAAGGTTACCGAACGGCAAGGCAAAATAAATACACTTCACTGTTTAACTTAATCTCACAGGTCCAATTAAAATATTTATAATATAAAATATACTTTCATTAATGCACTACACTTTTAACTTAAATACACAATAATATCACCAATGTTTGAACAATACTATACATGGTATATGTTGGAGAGAAATCACTATCACTTTTGAGAGGAAAACACTATTCTCGTTTGAGAGGAGGTATGTAGTGGCTGGAAAAAGGGCTGGCAGACACTGGCTCTTTCAAGGGGATAGGCTTGATCTCTTCTTCTTTTGCTAGGCCCTTATACATTAACTTGATTCATTCTAGTAACTTCTAGTAAATCATTCTCGTGGCATGGGGGAATGGCTCTAGCGGCGTAAGGTTACCAACATAGCAATTTGAAGACGGGGTACCACCGTTTCTTACGAAGCAACTCTCTTAGCTAAATCTTCCTCCTCCTCTCGTAACATAAAAAAAAATAAAATAATGTTTATTTTAGAGTTTTCATGCCCCTTCCAACCACGTGGAAACATGATGCAATCACTAGCATGTGTGTCATACATCATACCTTTTAGTAGGGTTACATAAGACTTCTTAACAAAACTTATGTGGAACTAAAATTTAAATCAATAGAAAAACCTAAATATACATATACGGACCTGAATGAAAATACAATTAAATAACGGACGACTGTCTTATGTAATTTACATACATTACTTAATCCTACGAGAGTGGATCTCACCTTACGAGCTGGCTATACATCTCTTAAATACAAAAATAAAACACGTGAATAAATATTCTGCTATCATGAAGACCTGTTTTGTAAGTATATATATATATATATATATATATATATATATATATATATATATATATATATATATATATATATATATATATATATATATATACACCTCTGTATCTGGCTGTGTGCTTGTGTATTTATGTCCACGAATTCATAGATCATAATTCAGAAATACGAGTGGATTCATTATTGAATGCGGCCATTGTAATAGCGAAGCCAACCCACCAAAACTTTGTTAATTCTAAAATGATTAATATTGCGGTGGTCGAGTCAGCCGCTTGACCTCCAATGATATTGGTCTCTCATTAACAAATGCTTCGTTTAACTTTCGAAAACAGGAAAATTTATCAATACTACAGCAGTTTGGGAAGTGATGCTTGCGACTAATTATGGCAATTCATTAATGAGTGATTTATTTTTAGAAATGAATTAACGCTGTGATACTATTATTATGTTGGAATTTTTGGTATGATTGAGTTGAGCTTAATTGCCGTTTCTGGCAATAATGCATTATTGAGTTACCAGTCGTAATTAAGTATGTTTTTTTTTTTTTCATTTCTGATAGACAGACAAAAGAGCAAGGTCGTCAATTATGATTGGCAGATTCACATACTGGGGGTTGACGCACGTACATATGTAAACACATATATATGTGTATGTATGTATGTATGTATGTATGTATGTGGTTGGGTGGGTAGCTTCAGCCGCGTTTGGCAGTTGAGGACTGGTTAGTCCACGACCCCAATTCCATACCGGGTATGTTCATTACTTAAAGTCATCAGTATTGTTGTTAAAAAAAAAAAAGGAAAATTCAATAAGTATTTGCTTCTTTTGATTTTTATCATTATTGAAAATTGCTGTAATTTTCTAAAATGATCTAGCTGATAATTTGATTAAAAAACGATATCATTATTTCAAGAGAGTAGGAGTTACCAGTTGGTGACCATTGAACGAAAATCAATGAAACCAAGGCAGACAACTTTTGTTATATTTTGTGTTATTATGGAAATAAATATTTGAAATATAGGGAAAAAAAATACGCAATAAGAATAATTTTTCTTTTATTCCATGAATGATGAATACAAATAAACAGAAATTAAAACGAGATTTGATAATCTTATCTAGTCACAATCTTCTCTATCATTTCATCTGAACAGTCTTAAATAATTTAGTAAAGGGTCTCTCTCTCTCTCTCTCTCTCTCTCTCTCTCTCTCTCTCTCTCTCTCTGTCTGTCTCTCTCTCTCTCTCTCTCTCTCTCTCTCTCTCTCTCTCTCTCTCTCTCTCAAGTGCACCCTTATAAGAGAAACCTGTTTAAGCTTGCTATTGCATGTATCATATTGTTAAAGTTTTTATGCCATTGATATCTCCAACGGCTTGTGATCACGCGTTAATAAACCTGCCATGCCCAACCCGTCTTTCTGCAAGACCCTATAGCAGCCTCCTACAGGTTTCATGAAATATATCCTAACAAGAAGGCAGTATTAAATATTGGTCTATTGATACTGT
>NC_090756.1:32646719-32661719 GCF_036898095.1 Palaemon carinicauda | reverse complement strand
TATCCACCAGCATTACTGTAGCATGCAGATTCGAAGTTGCACCACCAACTTCAGGACCCTCCGTCATTTGGCCTGTGCAGAGGAGTTGGGTTTTGCAAGGCATACCCCATAATCGTTCTATTTTTTTAAGATATTGGTATGTGAACTCAGAGTTCCTATCAAACCAGTCTACTAGCTGAGCTACAACCCTAGTTGGAAAAGTAGGAAGTAGGAAGACCAATGGCTTCAACATAAAGATAAGCCAGTGATGGAATGCAATAAGGGAACAGATAAAATAAAATGCTTGAGTGTATATGTATGATCTGCAGAAACAGTAGGATCCCTCGTCACATATTTTAAAAAGAAAGCAACAACAAGCCTGAGAAGATGTCCCCAGCGAATGCAAGTCCTCATTTTACATGTCTCCCATGTCATAAGATATGAGATTATAATATTGTCTTGGTGGGCCTGAATGATGCACACAGATAGCAGGATTATTTGGGATTGTGTTTGAGAACTATTTGATATTTATTATTATTGACCAATTTTAAATCTCATCATGGGTAACAATGGACTGCTATTATTTAGTGTCACCTTGAAAAAGATTTGATACAAGAAAATCTTCATCAAGATATTTTACAGACAAGAAAAAGCTGCATCATATCCCTCTGCATAGTCCATCTTCCAGATACAGGTGAGAGAATACATCTAGAAACTGGTTCACGTGTCACCTTGAAAAAGATTTGGTACAAGCGAATCTTCAGCAAGAAACATTGCAGACTAGGAAAAGCTAGACCATTTCGCTTTGCATAGTCCATATTACAGATACAAAGGAGATAATATATCTAGAAAATGGTCCACCTCTTACCTTGAAAAATATTTCGTACAAGCATATCTTCATCAAAAAACATTGCAGATTAGGAAAAACAAGACTATCCCCATCTGTATAGTCCAACTTCCAAACACAAATGAGAGAATAGATCTAGAAACGGGTATTTCTGTCACCTTGAAACAGATTTGGTATAAGCAAATCTTCGTCAAGGGACATTGCAGACTAGGAAAAGCTATATTTTTGGATGAATCTTTATATGCTTCTATTTTAGAAGAGTTTCATGCTTTTTAGATAGTTTTGGATGACTATTAGATGTTTATTTTAATATTTTCGAGATACTTTTTAAATGATTTAGATGTTTTTTTTTCGATTTTTTTAGATGTTTTATGCTATTTAAGCTCATTTAAGATATTTTTGTATGCCTTTTAGATGCATTTTTCTTTTAAATGATTCTAAGATGCTTTTTGAGATGCTTTATTTGAATGACTTTTAGAGGCTTAATGGGATGCTCTTTTTAGATGCTTTTCAGAGCTCCTTTTTAGACGCTTTTATGAAATGCTTTCGATTTCTCGTTGCCTTCATATGTCAAGGTTCCCCTGCTCTCTTATGTAACACATTTCGTGTGCTATAGTATTATTATTATTATTATTATTATTATTATTATTATTATTATTATTATTATTATTATTATTATTATTATTATTGCAAGATAAGCTATAACCTTAGTTGAAAAAGCAAGGTGCTATAAGCCCAAAGGCTCCAACAGAAAAAAAAATACCCCAGTTATGAAAGGAAAAACGGAAATATATGAAGTACAAGAGAAGTAATGAATAATTAAAGTAAAATATTTCAAGAACAGTAACAGCATAAAACTATACCTTCCGTATAATAACTATAAAAACTTCGAAGAAACATGTGGAAGAGAGATTTCTCTATGGTGACTATATATTGCATTACGTTTTTTTATATCTATTTCTTCTCGTTTAAGCCAGCAAAGGGAAATATTCAGGATATTTGGTACAAATGTTATAGTCCATGGGCCAGAAAGTGAAACCCTCCCCCCCCCCCCCCAGGGAATTTTCACGACCCCACTAGTTTTCTTCCTTAGGGTATCCTTTATGCATATCCGGGTGTTTCCAAACACATAAATGTGGCAAAAAGGCAAAATTATCACTTTTTGTACAAACCGCACGCCAAATTTTCACATTTTCAGCCGCACTGACTTTGTGTCGCTTTATTGGCTCTAACTTCCTTAATATCCAACTTAAGTGAACATGTTTGGTACCAACATAATGCTAAGTCCAAGAGCTGCACAATGATGTATAATTATGTCCATAATTAATTATTATTACGTATTCCAGGGCCATTATTGTACCCCCTACCCTTGATTTTTGTTCGAAAAAGGGCACCTGTAACTAGTTGCTAGTGATACTGATGATATTGTTGAGGCATTTGGTTACATTTCTGTATTTGATTCTATACATAATCTTATTTAGAATGTTGTATATTAGTTTCATCCACTAATTTCCCAAAATGCGTGAATTAGGTGTCAATAATCAATTGATTGTATAATGGCCACATATTATCAGCAATACCCACTTTTCTCCGTAACTTCTGTAAATTGTTACATAACTGCACCATTTTGGTGGCAATAGATAACAATATATTCTCCAGCTTTCTGAAATTGGTTCTGTGCATAAATTATGATGCATTTGCATTTCAGGCAAAGGATCCAATATCAACTGGTGATAATTAATCAGCATGGCAGAACGTCCAGTTAGTTTACGGAAAAAGAAAAGTCAGAGGAAAAAAATCTCTGCAGTGTGTGCCAAAAGGACTTACATTATAAATTTTTCTGAACAGAAAACTGACAAAATTGTTCGAAAACTGACTGATGTGAGCTTTGAAAAGATCAAGGAATCAGAGCAGCTCCACAAAGCTAGTGCTGATGCTAATGTGAGGATGGATGAAATCTATGAAGAAGTTCCAGAGACGCTGAATGCAAATACCCATGGAATACACAAGAAGTAAGATCAAAAGTTTATAAATGTTGGTCATATCAAAAGTAGAAAATGACAACATCCAGTTGAAGATGACAAAGGGCCTTCAACTTCAAATCGGAAGCAAGTATCATCCTCATCAATTTTATTTCCTTCAGATAGGTGTCAGAGAGTTTCCAACAAAGTGTGTTACAGAAACTGCTGCTGAGTCAACACTACAGGCTGCAAAGCATAAAAATGACTACACATTACTTGGAAAGATTGAAGGCTGTGACTTGCAAGCACGAGAGGCACATTATCTTAATTCTTGTCGCAGAGATTACACTCGTAAACAGGAGTGAAATGTTAAAAATGAGCCGGAACAGAGTGCTGTTGAACATTTAGCTGCCAATAGCGAAGCATTCTCCTACATCTGTGATTATGTTGAAGAACATATAATCAAGGGGTGCAACGTAGAACGTGTGACAATGTTGAAAGAGAAATATTTGCTATATTTACAAGAACATCATCCATCAACTTACAATCCAAACTACAAAACCTATAAACTCAAGAATAAGTTGGAGAAACATTTTAGTCGCAAGGTTAATTTCTGGGCACCCAAATACCGAAGTGAACTTATATATTCTGATCTCTTACCAGTTGGACAAGCAGTAGAGGCAGCATTTGAGATGGCCGCCTCTGAGGAAAGGTTTCTCTAGGAAGCAGCTACGATGCTCAGGCGACAACTGATGGATGCCAAAAGGAATGCAGACGTACTGCCATGGCCACCAACAGCAGCACAGTTGATGTCCATAGAGAACAACCACCACCAATCCTGATTAACTTTTTTTCGCAGCTTCTATGTGGGAAACCATTTAAAGATATTACGTCAAAGATGGAGAGAATGGTTGATTCATGTGCTCAAGATGTATGTTATGCTATGAGCCGAGGAGAATGGAAAATGCCTAAACATGTTCTTCTTGGAATAACTTTGAGACATATGACAGGAAGTGCTGAGCTCATTACACTGCTGAATCATTTCAGTCACTGTTAGTCATATCCCCAAGTGATGGAGCTAGAAACTGCCATATGTAACCAAATCAACACACAGGAATCCTTACTTCCCGCAGCCATATCATCCTGTATGAATAATGTAGTTCTCCACTTCAGCTGGGACAACTTCGACCTGTCTGAAGAAACACCATCAGGGGCTGGAACAACACATGTAGCACATGGTATTGTCATTCAGGAGACATCTAGTAGTGCAAGTTGTGACATGAACAGGGAGCAGCCACCTCAGCAGTCAGGGAAGAGTAATAAAGACAGGTCAATTCGCTATGAGGATAAAGAACTGCCACCTTGTTTCATGAGTAGGACTGAGCCTAATTTGAGAGTGGAACATGTATCTGTGACAATACCAGTTTCATTTCATGAATCCAAGGAATCAGACTTTGGTTGGACTATTGCAAGATTGTACAAATCTAATGAACAAGGTGTTCCTGGTTGGGCTGGATGGTTGTCACTGACTGGAAAAGGTGATTATGTAGAAGCCTGTGCTCAGTCTACAGTTGATTACATGGTGCCAGTACATAGGGCAATTACTGATAATGCCACAGTTCAGCATATACTCCGACCATGCCAGCAGACCACAAAGGATGTGCAGCAGGAGGTCACTATCGTAACTTTTGATCTAGCTGTAGTAATGAAAGCTTACTCTATCATGTGGCAAAACCCACGAGAATACAGTGGTGTTCTTGTAAGGATTGGGGCATTTCATACAATCTGCTCATACCTTGGAGTCATCGGGAAGATGATGTCCGCCACAGGCTTTGAGGACATCATTATTGAGGCTGGTGTATGTGCAAGTGGATCGATTGATCAAATGTTGAGGGGCAAACATTACAACCATGCATTGAGAGTTTACAAATATATGTATATTTTGTGTATAAGGACGAAAGCACTCTCCTTACAAGTGAGGATGGATTGACTGTTCAGACCATGCAGGTGCAGGACCTATTTTCTTCACTGGAGGAAGCAGATATTCGGATCGTTCTGCATTGCATCCATGCTGCCAAATCAATTAGCACAGAAAGGTGATTGTAGTCCGTTCACCAGATACTGATGTCTTCCTATTGTTGTTGAAGTTTTCTCAAGATATTGACCCCTCTGTGTTATTTGATACTGGCGTTTCAAACAAGAGAAGACTAATTGATGTGAGAACTGTTATTAGCAAACATGGTACAGATTACTGTAAACTCATGTGCTCTTTTCATGCATTCACAGGATGCGATACAACAAGTGCCTTCGTTCGCCAAGGTAAACTTACACCAAAGAAGACACTTGATGCCCATCCTGAATACTATTCAGAATTTCTCTCTCTAGCAACCACTCCTGAACTTTCAGAAGAAACATTCAATGAACTTGAACAGTTTGCCTGCTGTATGTATGGAAAGGCCAACTACAAAGACATAAACAAGCTGCTCTATGATATGTTTAGATAAAAATTCCAGCCCAAGAAAGGCCAGACTTTGTCCAGTTGTGATGGCATTGATCTTAGCTTGCTCCCACCATGCAGGTCATCACTGCACATGCATATCCTCAGATGCAACAACTAAGCATATGTTTGGAATAAGTCCAGTGTGCCATATCCAGATATACCAAGTTCAGTAGGCAAAGGCTGAAAACTTGATGACTCAGGACAGCTGCTGACTGACTGGGTCAAAGGAACTCATTGATATCATGCTAGACAGAGAAGCTGACAGCGATGACGATTTGGATACAGAGGATATTGATATTAACAACCTAGCCGACAACATTTATGATGAAGGATCATGAACGCAATGTGTAAATTGTCAAGCTAGTTCTTTTCTGTAGTTGTCTGTTGCCAGTGACAAAGAGAGACTAACTAGGCCATCATACTCCACATATAATGATATTTATATGAACACAACTTCGCAGATTTCAAACATTGATGTAGACTTCCAAGCTCTTCACCATTTACTTGTTGGTATTAGTTGTCAGTTTAAGTTATAAATGACATTTATTTTGGTTACATTTATCTCATTCTACTGTTAATCAATGATTTTCTTGGTTCTCTCAGTGAATGACACTTGTCAGATATGGAAGTCTGACACACTGTAATAGGTAGTGTCCCACTGTACATTTATAGTTTTATTCTTATTTACTATGTTTGTGCATATGCATATTCATGATATAAGTATGTGGTAGCCACTCTACAGTGAATAATATCCAAGCAGTATACTTCTCTTCAAAGCATCTCCTTCTTTAAATATTAGTAAAATACTCTTGTGTGTAATAAATCATAAAGATAAATTGTTTTGTTGCCATTTGGTACCAGAAAGTAGAGATGATAGGGAATATGGGGGTAGAACAAAGTTCCGTCAATTGAAATTTGGACTATTTTTAAGGAGTGGGGATATGTATCAGCAATTTAGATAATGGATTTCAGTAACAGATTAACTTTACATCATCAAGCTTAGTTGTATATGCTCCAAGCATTTGATTGGCACCAAAATAATGCAGATATGTCACGATTTACAGATGTTATTAAGAAGCGTTCCCTACAAAGTAGGTATTAATAAAAATATGTGGCCATTATACAATCAATTGATTATTGGCACTTAATTCACATATTTTGGGAAATTAGTGAACGAAACTGATATGCAATATTCTAAATAAGATTATGTACAAAATCAAACACAGAATTGTAACCAAATGCCTCAGCAATATCATCAGTATCAATAGCAACTAGTTACAGGTGCCCTTTTTCGAACAAAAATTAAGGGTAGGGGGTACAATAACGGCCCTGGAATACGTAATAATAATTAATTATGGACATGATTATACCCCATTGTGTAGCTCTTGGTCATGGCATTATGTTGGTACCAAAAATGTTCACTTAAGTTGGATATTAAGGAAGTTAGAGCCAATAAAGCGACACAAAGTCAGTGCGGCTGAAAATGTGAAAATTTGGCGTGCGGTTTGTACAAAAAGTGATAATTCTGCCTTTTTGCCACATTTATGTGTCTGGAAACACCCGGATATGCATAAAGGACACCCTAAGGAAGAAAACTAGGGGGGTCGTGAAAATTCCCTAGGGGGGGGGGAGGGTTTCACTTTCTGGCCCATGGACTATTATGTATATATATATATTTTTTTACCCTATTACGTCATTAGTAAACATCAGCTTCGTTAGCGAGTTATGCTTGTAGATTTGTGTTTTCTATTTCGTATATGATCGGGTTCAAACTAATTTTTTACTGGGAAAGAAATATTGAGTAGATAGATGTTATGTATAAGGATTTTATTTGTTAGATAATGGTTAAATTGTTGATTTAGCAAAACAATACTAAAAGTAAACAATACTTGAATAATATTTCTATAAAATGACACAGATTTCAGCCCAAAATATATCAATTGATAATTATTTTTTAATCTAATGAATTGTAAGTTGAGAGGAATTATGCCCATAGTTTAATCAGTGTAGAAAGGAATGTATAAAATCAGTACAAATTGTAAGATAGTGAATGAGACCTTTACTTATATTAGTAAATGACTTTCCCTATGATCATTATTTCATTAAGAAAATGAAGGTATGCATTTTCGATGCTAAAAAAAAAAAAAATAAAAAACTTCATAGATTCTCAAAACAGACTTCATTTGCAATTTAATGTCTCACTTTCAAAATCCTCCAAAAATCAAACAAGTTTCGTACTCTCTGTCTCTCTGTATATCTCTCTCAATGTGGTAATTTCTTTATACACAAAATAGGAAAGACATGGATCAGACTTCCAGCGGATGTGGTGAACAATAACACGTGAACGAGTTCAAGAATATGTTACACGAGATCATAGAAACTCAAAATATTTAAACTAATTCGTTCTACTCAAGAGCAAACGGATGGACTTTGGTCTCTGAGACATCCAAATTCCTTGTAACACTCTCTCTCTCTCTCTCTCTCTCTCTCTCTCTCTCTCTCTCTCTCTCTCTCTCTCTCTCTCTCTCTCTCTCTCAAATCATTAGTAATCAAATTTTACTAAAAGGAAAAAAAATCTGGTTATTCCTTTTATATAAATCCGTATTCAACTTCTTTACTTAAAAGGATTTTTGAAAAAGGGTTAAATTTTCAAGTTATTATCTCACTTCTGAAATCCTAAAAAAAATCAAAAAGTTTCCTACTCTCTCTCTCTCTCTCTCTCTCTCTCTCTCTCTCTCTCTCTCTCTCTCTCTCTCTCTCTCTCTCTCTCTCTCTCTCTCCAAGACTTGTCTGTAGTAGATGTTGCAAATAAAAGGATTCTTTTCTATAGAAGTGATTGATATTTGGCCAAGGAATTTTATTATTATTCTGATGATGAGTCTGTCCAAAAAAAAGTAAGTCACTTTTAAAAGTTTTTGATAAAGATTTACATATTTTATTGCTTTGATAATTTCAATAAGCTTACAGAATTTAAAAAAAAAAAAAGGCTTTTCAATACAAAGGACTTTTTTACTAGCTAAACCAACATTAGCGAAGTAAAAGATTATGTCTTTGTTTAGAACAAAGTAAGAGTTTATAAGAAACGTTAACTTTTTTCAGTAAGATCACTAAATAGAATTAATCTACGCCATCCCACGGAAAAGGAAGTTATTATTCTTGGATTAATTCTCTGTCAAACAATTTTTATTTTTATTATGAATGTTTTACTTGTAGAGAGAGAGAGAGAGAGAGAGAGAGAGAGAGAGAGAGAGAGAGAGAGAGAGAGAGAGAGAGAGAGAGAGAGAGAGAGAGAGAAGTAAAACAAAAACAAAAGAATATTGTATATATTGAGGGAATTTGATATTATTTTATGTTTATTTTTTCACCTTAACCCTCTGCAGAGAGAGAGAGAGAGAGAGAGAGAGAGAGAGAGAGAGAGAGAGAGAGAGAGAGAGAAAGAGAGAGAGAGAGATAAAATCTTATCATGCCTCCCTCTGTCCAAAATCTTAAAAGGATTTTGAACAGATTAAGAATTGAAAATGCTACTAACAAATTTATGTTAATCTTCAATATATTATTCGGTTTGAGCTGAAATGCATCGAAATCTTACTATGATTCTAACTGAGGGTAATTTGTTTGTTATGCATTGAATTAGTTAATATTAGAATTAAGAGTATTACTTATAATTTATATGATCTTTTTATATACTATTCGGTTTAAACTGAAATGCAATTAAAATCCTCAGCCCTTTATAGCCGTGTTTGGTATCAAAATTAATAGCTTTTCAATCTCTCTCTATTTAAACATGTTGCACTTTGATATCACTATTCATATCTCTAATTGCCACATCAACTAATCACCCATGCTCATGTAAAATTACCTTCTCGAAATACACCTGAATCTTAAAATCCTGAAAGAGATTAAGAGAAAGTTGACCCATAAAACTGACAGTTCCTTAATTAAGCCACTCAGATTTTCACAGTATCCAAAAGAAACACGCGTTGCTAAACTTTGCCTCCAGCATTGAAACCTACTTGAAGTAACACGTGTTGATTAGTCACTTGCATTCTCAAACCTCTACCAGTTTTTCAATTAAAACTTCGACTCTGTTTCGAAAGCTAAATCCTTCAATGCAGTTTATCTTTCATAAAATTTTACTTGCCCTTTGACCATTCGAGATTAACCACTGGTATACGAGGTCACCCGCTAATGCTAATAGAAAAGATTGTATGTAATCAGTTAATGGAACATCTAGAAAAAAATAATTTGATCTCTAACACTCAGCATGGATTCCGTAAAGGTTTATCAACAGAAACAGCTTTGATGAAATTAACAGATGAAATTTATAAAAATATTGATAGAAAAAAAGTTTCCATATTAATTTTATGTGACCTATCAAAGGCATTTGATAGTGTCAACCATGATGAATTGTGTAAATCTCTTAAGGAACATTACATTGATACGTTCTGGTTTCAGGATTACTTGAAGGATAGAAGTCAGGTAGTTAGATTAGGAGACGTAAATTCTTGCATTGAAAAGGTTGAATTTGGAGTCCCACAGGGATCTGTCCTAGGTCCAATTCTGTTTTTAGTCTACGTTAATGACATGATTAAATTCATAGAAAACTGCTTGCTAATTCAATACGATGATGACACCCAAGTTCTTTTGGCTGATCAAATAGAAAATTTAGATGGCTTGATAAAAAGGGCTGAACTAATATTGCTCAAAATTAAGAAATATTTTCTAAGAAAAGGGCTATTATTAAATGCCACCAAAACACAGTGCATGTTTGTAGGTAGCTCACAATATATTAGCAAAATTCCAAATGACATTATAATAAAATGCGATGGTGATGAAGTCAAGATAAGTCAACATGTGAAAAATCTAGGTCTACACATGGACAGGTACATGACATTCAGTACTCACATTGACGAGCTGAGTAGAAAAGTTAGTGGCATTCTAATGTATTTAAGTAGAGTAAAAGATTACTTTGATGATACTACTCAAGCTTTTATTGTGGAAAGTCTGGTCTTGAGTGTAATAAACTACTGTATTAAGATATGGGGGTCAACTAATGATATGCATATGGAAAAAGCTCAAAAAATCCAAAACTTTGCAGGTAGAGTAGCCGTTATTGGGGTGAAAAAACACGATCACATCACCCCAACCCTCCAGCAATTAAAGTGGATAAAATTAAAAGAAAAGTGTATGTACGATGTTTGTGTTTTTGTTTTTAAAAGTTTGAGAAAAGAATATCCCAACTGGCTATACACATTTCCTACAGTTGGTAACTGTAGGAATGCATTAACCAGACAGAATGAAAATCTATATGTAGACAGCTATCGAACTGATTTGGGTTCACACTCAATGGCAATAAGGGGCCCAGCTTGCTGGAACAAACTACCTCTGGGAATAAGAAAATGTACAAATGTTAGTACTGATTTATTCAAAAAGAAACTTAAGCAATATTTTTTTAAATTTTACTTGAATGTATATATAGCATAAATTTTTACAATCCAATTATTGTGAATTTTATGTAAATAATTTATATTGTTATGTAACAGAATAACCATTTTATAATGGAATAAAGGTTTTTGACTTTGACTTTGACTTTGACTGCTTAAAACCCAAATCCCTTACCTTTTACGGAATCCAAAGTCTCGGACAACGTTTATCTCCCGTAAATTTCCATCTGATTCTGGACCATCCGAGATTAGTAATAATCCCTACAGTCTAGCTCGAGCAAAGGTTTGCCTCAATCCTTTTCCCTTTGTGAGCTGCTTATCCTTTTCATGAGAGTTACACTCCCCTTGGCTAAAGTTTCTAACCTATAATTTTAAGATCTTAACCCTTACCGATCACCCGGAGATCTCTACTCCGGTGAAAAGACAGTACCGGCTACTCAAAGTGGTTCTGCTCAATGAATCACAATGACTATGAACCCTGCATGGATTCCTTGAAAATGTCTTATTATCAACAATTTAGTACGATTCAATTAATTTTTATGGTATCAGTGGGAAGGTAAATCATTCTTCTTTTTCACTTTAAATTTTTAATAGACGTACTACAAATACTTATCACACAGGAAGATGAAACTTTGTGTTATAATTCAGAAAAACATTCGGAAATAGGAATTTTCCCGGTCATTAATCCCCAATAATACTGTTACCTTTTATTTTTTCATCGTACAAAGTTTTCACGCAAAAAGCTCATGCATCAGTGCCCATCTCGATGATTTAGTAAACTGATTGCGAGTTTATTTTTTCCCGTTTCAATCAATTTTCTTAAGAAATCCAAATATCTAAGCGTGAATTGGCGACGTTCATTTCCTATCGAGATCGCTAACGCACTTCTCAGAAATATCAATGGATGGGTTGCCAGTTACCAAAATAGAAACAAATTACTTAAAATTGTTAAAACACATGATATAGTTGAAGGTTTAATTAAATTATGGTATATCAGGTAAAAATTATATAAAAATAAGTAAAGAATTAACCATTAAGGGAAGATTAAATGAAGCTAATAAGGATTTCATGAATATTTCTAACGATATGGAAACTTTAGAACATTCAGAGGTATTTTACAATCGGTGTCCAAATCCATACCATCCACGCAAAACATGAGAGAGAGAGAGAGAGAGAGAGAGAGAGAGAGAGAGAGAGAGAGAGAGAGAGAGAGTGAGTCAAGCCGGTGATACTCGTGCATTAGAATTACTGATTTTTATTGTATTTTTATATACATATAAGCAATTACTAAAAAGACCCATGTCATCTACCCTTTATCAGTATTCATAATCGTATGAGACCTTCATACAGGATGACAGATTTCTACCCATATAGAAACAAATAATGTTTAACTATCGAGTAGGAATGTACGTACAGCACAGTACATTGTGTTGTTTGTGGTTTATGGCGACACAAACATACACACACACACACATATATATATATATACATATATACATATATATATATATATATATATATATATATATATATATATATATATATATATATATATATATATATATATATATATATATATATATATATATATATACTGTATGTATGCATAATATATAATATATATCTATATATATATATATATATATATATATATATATATATATATATATATATATATATATATATATATATATATATGCAGAAGAACCACAGGGAAAATGAAAATACAGAATATACACTTGAGTCCTGACTAGTTTCGTGATACTTCCTCAGAGGACTGATTTATTGAGAGAGGTTTCTTACATTTTATAGGGAAAGCAAAAGTACGAACATACATATAGAGATTTAGAGAACAATGACACTCCCTTACCCACTACCTGGGCTTGACTCAGGTGTGCGTAGGAGGAGTCCGAAAGCTCGTTAGACACCTGCTAAAAAGGGTCATTTCTAGTGGCGGGTATATTCTTGTTTTCTTCTTATTTTACTTTCATTACAGTTATTTATATGTCAATGCGGTAGCCTTATCTATATAAATACATAAGCAAAACATACACAAAATTACAAATATATATACATATATATACATATATATATATATATATATATATATATATATATATATATATATATATATATATATATATATATATATATATATATATATATATATATATATACATACACACATACATATACATATACATACACATACACATATACATATATATACATACATACAGATACAAATACATATACATATACATAAATACTTACACATACACATACATATACATACACATACACATATACATATATATACACACACATATATACATGTATACATATATACACATACATACCTATGCATATATACATTTATATGTATACAATATTAATATCATAAACATATAATCATGTATATATCAATACTTATATCTAGCATAACACTATATAGTGCCAATATACTTATGCATACTATATAAAATAATTGTTTCTTTTAATGAATGGTAGCTTAGGTCTAAATATTAATTTCACACCGACGTTAATTATTCACAATACATTCAATTCTACATTAAGTGGTTAATGTTTTTTTATATAGTTTACAAATCTCTTTACATGTAAAGGCGTCGAGTTTATACATTCCATGACCAATATTCAAGTTGTTTTCAAAGGTTTCTTTTATGAAACTGGACTCTATGATGTTTCTTTCTACTAAGTTATTTGAATGAACCAATTTCTTTGCACCTGACCAATTAATAGGGTGATTTTTATCTCTAACGTGGGCAAAGAGTGCATTATTATCTTGAGCATACCTGACACTTTTCTTATGTTGTTCAATTCTCTTTTCTAGGGCTTTACCAGTTTGACCAATATAGTATTTTTCACAAGCATTGCATGGAATACGATATACACATCGCTTGGTAATGTCAGGAGAATTCTTTATTAAGGCTGTTTTTATTGTATTTTTACTCTTAAATGCTACATTTACATTGAAGTTTTTTAACAGTTGGGGAATTTCTTTAAATGAATCACAATAAGGTAGTACAAGTAAATTTTGTGTGTTATAGTTTTTTCTGTTATCATTACCGAAAAAAGTCTTTTTTGCTGTTCTTAGGGCATCATCTAATACAATTTCAGGATACTTTAGTTTTTTACCTATTGCTCTAATACCATTTATTTCGTCATCAATATATTCAGGGCTGCAGACTCGGAATGCTCTTAAAAACATAGAAGTAAATACAGATTTCTTAACTTTGTTGCCTTGGTTTGAGTAATAATGGACATATGCCGAGATATTCGTTGGCTTTCTATATACACTGAACTTGAGACTATTATTACATCTATGTATGCGACAATCCAAAAAAGGTAGGGTACAATTATTCTCCAGCTCCATAGTGAAATTTATTGATGGTACCAAACTATTCAATCTAAGAGGAAAGTTATCTAAATTTTCATTTCCTGGCCACACACATATTATGTCGTCAATATATCGAAACCATTTTACATTATTAGGTATGATGTTATTTACGATTCTGCTTTCAAAAAATTCCATGTATAGATTGCTCAATACTGGGGATAAAGGGTTTCCCATAGCCATACCAAAAGTTTGTGCATAAAATCTCCCATTGAATTCAAATTTACAATCTTTTCTACATAATTTAATTAATTCTATTAAAGTGTGTATGGAGAATGGTAGATTCAATTGTCTATTATCTAATGTTTCAGATAAAAATTCCAACATGTCATCAATAGGTACTTTTGTGAATAGTGAGACTACATCAAAACTGACAAGCCTACAGGTACTGTTGATCTGTACTTCATTCAGTTTGTTAATCAAGTCTACATTATTTTTTATATTTGAATATGAGATGGTGCCAACTAAAGGATTGAGGATATTCACAAGGTACTTAGATAATTTATATGCTGCTGAACCTACAGAGCTAATTATTGGCCTAGCTGGATAATTTGGCTTATGAGTTTTAATAGTTCCATACATATATGGCAATGTTGGTGATATTGTACAAACCTATTTTATCAGATCTTCATTCCCTTTTAATAACTCTTTCACTTTTTTGTTGTAACTACTATTCACAAACTCAATTGGATTTTTTCTTAATTCCATGTATGTGTTTTCATCACTCAAGAGGTTTTCCATTTTTTCTATATAATCATTTTTATTCAAGATTACCAGTGCTCCAGATTTATCGGCTTTTGTCAACTTAATATTTCTATCTTGCTTCAATTCGGCAATTGCTCTCTTGAATCTTT
>NC_090756.1:32621719-32636719 GCF_036898095.1 Palaemon carinicauda | reverse complement strand
GTTAATTATCTCCTCCCAAATAAAACTTCACAGTTCATTAATTCGAATCGTTTGTCTTTATATGGAGATCATTGGGAAATTTATGACCTGGTAATTTACTGATGTAATTTCCCTAGTGATTTATCATTAAATGTTTTGGAATAGTGTGGGTAGCAATTTATTTAAAAGTCCTTACATTTTTTGTGCTTCCTCAGACTTCTATCTTGTCGCTTGGATAACAAAGAAAAAAAAAGAACAACAATAACAATAATAAAAACAACAACAATAATAATAATAATAATAATAATAATAATAATAATAATAATAATAATAATAATAATAATAAATTTATGATGATTGTCTATTTCAAAGCTTTTAGTATATATTGAAAAAAAAAAATATTCATCTCACCTACTTCATTTATCACTCAATCACACTATCGTCACCATATTTCACCATCTCGCTTGTAATCGAATCAGTCAATAGAGTGTTGTCTTTCAAAAACCTCGTGATTGCCTTTCTAATTACATCCATAATCAATTCCAATAGCTAATCTAGCA
The DNA here is from genome assembly GCF_036898095.1 of Palaemon carinicauda. Taxonomy (NCBI): domain Eukaryota; kingdom Metazoa; phylum Arthropoda; class Malacostraca; order Decapoda; family Palaemonidae; genus Palaemon; species Palaemon carinicauda. Next base: position 32,636,180 of record NC_090756.1, on the reverse strand, counting down.
TTTCTATAACCCATCCGAGAATTGCTTCAGTTAGCTCTACCACATTCATATCCTACAACATCTCTTCAAGTATATCTTTTACTCTGATTTTCATGTTCACTAACCCTTTTTTTCCTTGTATTTACTTCCCTTTAAAATAACTTTTTAATACTTCCTGAAAATCCTATTAAACTTTTCTGCTCAGTATTTATTACTGGACTCTCTCTCTCTCTCTCTCTCTCTCTCTCTCTCTCTCTCTCTCTCTCTCTCTCCTCCTCTCTCTCTCTCTCTGAAAAAGGAAAGCTTTCAAGTCAACCCTGTAAGAGGGTAAATTTAAATATCCTATGCAACTTGAAATTAGAAAAGCGAAAATAGTTTTCTCTGAGACGGAGAAATATTTCATGAAATTAAAAAGTTTTGGACTTCCACCGGAAATGAAAGTAATCTGTTTTCCACTTTTACTCAAAAAGCGAAAGGTGTTATTTCAGACAGGCTGTCAAGTGAAAATCACAAATTTTTAGTAAGTTTATTAAGATCTTTATATAAACCCATTTCTGGATGGGGATGCATTAACGTGGTGGAAAGGTTTGTGTATCGGCATAATCAGCAAAGCTGTAGTAGTCGGGGGACACCCAATACTAGTTTGGTTTGCTGTGAGCGGTCAGACTAAAATCTCCCACCATCGTCCATCTACAGTTGCCCAGCGTGGTGTTGAAACTGATTAAATCTCACACATGACTACGGACATCCCCAAGGTCTTTGCCCTGCAATAGACTAGACACTGTTCTATTTGTTGTTATTTGTTATAGAAAAAATGCATCACTTTCAGCTTTACGGTTTCCATAAAACGATTTATTTTCTTCAAAATCCAAATCGACTATTCATTACTTTCAATCATCGATCACCACAATCTCAAGTTCTAATCTAAACATGTTTGTATCTAGGTCACATCTCTTTGCTGGTTAAAGTAACTTGGAGGTAAGGCACGCAATTACCTCAGATCTAGATTAACACAAATATTTTAGAAATTTCTATATTTTTATATTTATATTTATATTTTTATATATTCTTTTATATTTTAATCTTTATCTTATCTGAATTTACTTTCTCTCTCTCTCTCTCTCTCTCTCTCTCTCTCTCTCTCTCTCTCTCTCTCTCTCTCTCTCTCTCTCTCTCTCTAAGCATGTTTTTGTCTTCATCTCAGCACTCCTAAAGGCGGTCTCTCATTGGCTGATCCCATCTCTCGTGAACCAATCACATACCAGCACCCTGCTGCTCCTCTTAGTAAGGTTCAGTAGATTTGTAGATTTCTGCTTCTCTTACTACTACTACTACTACTACTACTACTACTACTACTACTGCTTGATATAAATGAAAAATTGATTAAAATAAAAGTAATATTAAGATTTTTTTATATATAAAAAAACCGAGGATAAGACAATTTTGGGCTTTAGCTTAGTCAAACAATTGAACCCTGATTTAAAGCCAATGTTTTTCCCATTTGATCTTTAAAACAATTTGCTGCTGATCACAACTAATTACACAGAATTGTACATCGGAAATGTTTCACTTTATTAGATGGAAATTCGAACGAAGATTTAATTGGTCTCTTGATTGCTGGATTGGGATTTTTAATTGCTTTTTTAATTTGGAAAATAAGATATATTGTATATTTACAATGTGAAAATTGTGTAAAAGAGAATTTTTTTACGGCACGAAAAAATGTAGATTAGTAGAGTGGTAACATGTTCGTCTTGTATTCTCATGGCAGCAGATCGATCCTAGCCCATGAGCGTGAGTTTAAGTTGTTTACTGGGATGAATACTGATGTGGTTGGACACCACAGTGGGGGGTGCTTGGCCTTGCCCGGCTGACGTTCCGGTGAGCATCTATTCTGATGAAACTGGAACTGGAACCAGACAGGCTTTACATTTACCTTTATTTTGTAATTTTTTTTAAGGTAAAAGGCAGTGCGAAAACAAAATGTACAATGGATATATACTTATATTGAAGGTGAAAGATATTACATTTGTTTGAGAATTATATATGTCAAGAAAGTTTTAACTGATCAATTTATGGATAAAGAAATCATTGCTCATATTTAGCAAAATTAGATATTTTCTCAAGTACATGAATATTTTTTTTCTTTTTTTTTCTTTTTTTTTGTATGAAGATCATAAATTTTGCTGTGACATTTCATTACTCCAAGAAATGTAATATTTCGCTATAGTCCCCGCAGAGATTCCGGGTGAAATAAGCCACATCCCTGATGACGTCATAGCCAATCGTGTTGTCTCCCATGTTAACAGCGGTCATATCATATCCCCTTAATGTGATCATAGCTTAGTATGGTTTAAAATTTGTAAGGGGATGTATTTTGACCGCTGCTAACATTGGATACAACGTGATCGGCTATGACGTCATCAGAGGGCGGGGCTTATCTCGCTAGGAAACTTTGCAGTGACTATAACTAACCTCTAAATAATTAAGATCAGAATAACCATGGCGCCTTCAAGTCTCTAAATGGTTAATGAGATTATTAATTGAAAAAATGTTTTCAGGATTTGTTTAAAAGATTTACAGGTCACTCATGAATGGCAGAGGCAAGGGACAGGGATTATGCCTTAGTGAATTATCATATATTCATATGAACAGAGCCCAATCCCTCTCCACCCAAGATAGGACCAGGGATGGTCAGGAAAGGGCTTCTGATAACTCAGCAAGGTAGAGCAGTAGGTTCCCCAAACCCCACCCCATCCCTACTTCATAAGGATGATGAGGTTGCAGACACTACTAGAAACTATCGAAGGTCTCGAACCACGGGTCAGCATATCACGAGGAAGGGGCGTTCTCAATAGGATCTTCTTGGGAACTTAATATTTCAAGTTAATTATTACTAGAAATATACTTTATCAAATAGACATAATCTGATAAATATCCTTTATTAGTTAGAGAAGATATCCTTCATTTCAATACTTATGATCATCTAAATGCTGAACTGTAAAGAAGTAAATAACGGAATAAATACCATCCTTTGTCAAGTTAACATACTATACAACTACTTTGGATGACCTTACTAAAAAATTTCAACAATCTAAACAGATAAGATAAAGAGTTTAAATGGAGAAAATAATCTATCCTAGTTCAACAGATTAGAATGAAATGCAAGCCACTGCAGGGAAAAAAAAATATTTTTTTTTTGGTCATTACACTGTAATTACAGTATGATTTTACTTGGTCGAAAACTTCCATTTTAATATTCTTTGTCATGAGACTAAAATCAAAAAGAAAAATATCAACACAAAATTGCAGGAAAAGCCGAGAACATGAACATTAGAGTTTATTATGAAAGTGGAGCTCTTACATTATCACACTAATCTTCAACAAACCTCTCTCTCTCTCTCTCTCTCTCTCTCTCTCTCTCTCTCTCTCTCTCTCTCTCTCTCTCTCTCTCTCTCTCTCTAAACATATTTTTGTATCCACCCTAGCACTCCTAAAGTCAGGCTGTCATTGGCTGATTCCATCTCGTTGACCAATCATAGACCCTGCAGCTCTTCTTAGTAAAGAGAGTCTTCCTAAAATCGACGTTCGGTCAAATGCCTTTAAACGATCAGATTCTTTTGCGATTATTGAATTGTAAATGTGGAAGTGAAAACTCTGTACAATGATGCAAGGATCCGATTTGATAACTGTGAGAGAGTGGAGAAAAAATAATTTATAGTGTTTCCCGGAGGGTTGGGCAAAATATGGACGACTTGCGACGAGAACACGGAGAGAGAGAGAGAGAGAGAGAGAGAGAGAGAGAGAGAGAGAGAGAGAGATTAATTAACTTACTATGTATCATAAACTCTCTTACACTAACAAACCTAACCGAGGAATGTCATGTTGAATAGATATGTTTCATCAACCTTCTTAGAGAGAGAGAGAGAGAGAGAGAGAGAGAGAGAGAGAGAGAGAGAGAGAGAGAGAGAGAGATTAATTAACTTACTATGTATCATAAACTCTCTTACACTAACTAACCTAACCGAGGAATGTCATGTTGAATAGATATGTTTCATCAACCTCTCTCTCTCTCTCTCTCTCTCTCTCTCTCTCTCTCTCTCTCTCTCTCTCTCTCTCTCTCTCTCTCTCTCTCTCTAAGAAGGTTGATGAAACATATCTATTCAACATGACATTCCTCGGTTAGGTTTGTTAGTGTAAGAGAGTTTATGATACATAGTAAGTTAATTAATCTCTCTCTCTCTCTCTCTCTCTCTCTCTCTCTCTCTCTCTCTCTCTCTCTCTCTCTCTCTCTCCCCAGAGGCTTGTCAAAGAGGAAAACATTCATAAGAAGGTAAGAAGATTCTAAGAGATTTCACTGATGCCAAAAAGAAAAACAACATGGCGTTATTGTTGGAACATTTGTATATTGACTTCGAATTCTTACAAGTCTTTTTAAATCCGTAATAAAAACTCCCATCTCAACAAAACATAACCTGCACGGTGCAAAAGTAACATCTGCGATAGAATTGTGTACTCCAAGGGTTTTGGAGATTTGCAATATACCGTCAGTGAAGAGTCATAAGAGAGAAATTGACTCCGATTGCAATATTTTTCTGCAAAAGAATGAAACATAATCTAAACACACGCACACAGACATAAAAACAAAAACCTTCTCTATTTATAGTTTGATTCTTTCGATGAAAAATATTCCATGTAAAACGTCTCGAAACGAATTCTTAACGGAATATACAATTACGTTCAAGATGGTTATATTTTTGGTTAAGCCAATCTGTTTGTTTATATGTCTGTTTCTATCGTTTGCAGGATTTCGTCAAATATATTTTATGATGTTTTGTTGAAACATTCATTGGTTGAACACCTGTAAATGATTAACTTTGGGTGACCATTGATAATTTATCTACAGTTCAGGTTCATAGAAACTACATTCAATCACCTTGTAATACTTCTTGATATATTCCAATCAAATAGAAATTCTTATCTACATTCATCTACTTTATCCCTTGTTCATATATATGTTTACAATTCCTTTGACAACACTTATCTACTTTATCAATTGTTTACAGAATTGTTTACAATTCCTTTTCGACAATCATCTACTTTATCCCTTATTTAGAGATATGTTTACAATTCCTTTGTCGACAATTATCTAATTTATCCATTGTTTACGGATATGTTTATAATTCCTTTGTCGATAATCATCTACTTTATCCCTTGTTTATAGATATGTTTACAATTCCTTTTTTTCAAAAATCCTCTACATTATCCCTTGTTTACGGATATGTTTACAATTCCTTTGTCGACACATATCTACTTTATCCGTGTTTTTGCAAATATGTTTACAATTCCATTTTCGATAATCATCTACTTTATCCCTTGTTTATAGACATGTTTACAATTCCTTTGTCGACACTTATCTTCTTTATCCATTGTTTACAGATATGTTTACAATTCCTTTTTCAAAAATCATCTACATTATCCCTTGTTTACGGATATGTTTACAATTCCTTTGTCGACACATATCTACTTTATTCGTTTTTTTACTGATATGTTTACAATTCCTTTGTAGACACTTATCTTCTTTATCCACTGTTTACAGATTTGTTTACAATCCTTTGTCAACACTCATCTAATTTATCCCTTGTTTACAGATGTGTTTACAATTCCTTTGTCAACACTCATCTACTTTATCCTTTGTTTACAAATATTTTTACAATTGCTTTGTCGGAACTCATCTACTTTAACCATTTTTTACAGATATGTATACAATTCCTTTGTCGACAATTGTCTACTTTTGCCATTGCTTACAGATATGTTTACAATTACCTTTTCGACAATCATCTACTTTATCCCTTGTTTACAAAAATGTTTACAATTACCTTTTCGACAATCATCTACTGTATCCCTTGTTTACAGATATGTTTAAAATTCCTTTGTCAACGCTCATCTACTTTATCACTTGTTTACAGATATGTTTACAATTCCTTTGTCAACTCTCATATACTTTATCCCTTGTTTACAGATATGTTTACAATTCCTTTGAAGACACTTATCTACTTTATCAGTTATATACAGATATGTTTACTATTCATATGGCGACACTTATCTACTTTTCCTATTGTTTACAGATATATTTACAATTCCTTTGTCAACAATCATTTACTTTATCCCTTATTTACAGATGTGTTTACAATTCCTTTGCCGACACTTATCTACTTTATCTCTTGTTTACAGATATGTTTACAATTCCTCTGTCGACACTTATCTACTTTATCCATTGTTTACAGATATATTTCCAATTCCTTTTTCGACAATCATCTACTTAATTCCTTGTTTACATATAAGTTTACAATTCCTTCATCACCACGCATCTACTTTTTCCCTTATTTTCAAATATGCTTATAATTCCATTGTGAACACTCATATACTTTATCCAATGTTTACAAACATGTTTACAGTTCCTATGTCGACACTTATCTACTTTATCCATTGTTTATATATATGTTTACAATTCCTTTTTCGACAATCCTCTATCTTATCCTTTGTTTACAGATATGTTTTCAATACCTTTGTCGACACTTATCTCCTTTATCCATTGTTTACAGATACGTGTACAATTCCTTTGTCGACAGTCATCTACTCTATCCCTTGTTTACAGAATGGTTTGCAATTCCCTTGGTGACAATCATTTACTTTATTCATTGCTTACAGATATGTTTACAGTTCCTTTTTCGACAATCATATACTTTATCCATTGTTTTCAGATATGTTTACAATTCCTGTTTTTGACACTCATCTACTTTATCCCTTGTTTATAGATATGTTTAAAATTCCTTTGTCAACACTCATTCACTTTATCCCTTGTTTACGGACATGTTTACAATTTTGTTGTTGATACTCATCTACTTTATACCTTGTTTACAGATATGCTTGCTATTACTTCGTCGACACTCATCTGCTTTATCCATTGTTTACAAATGTGTTTCTAATTCCTTTGTCGACACTCATATTCTTTATCCCTTGTTTACAGATATGTTATTCCTTTGTTAACACTCATCTACTTTATCCCTTGTATACAGATATGTTTACAATTCCTTTGTCAACACTTATCTACTTTATTCCTTGTTTACAGATTTGTTTACAATTCCTTTGTCAACACTTATCTTCTTTATCACTTGTTTACAGATATGTTTACAATTCCTTTGTCAACACTTATCTTCCTTATCCCTTGTTTACAAATATGTTTAAAAATCCTTTGTCAACACTCATCTACTTTATCCCTTGTTTACAGATATGATTGCAATTCCTTTCCTTACATGTTTAACCCTAATGAAACATTTCATAACATTTCATAATATTTCGTAACTTTTACTAGTTCCCGTTTTCCTAACTTCTTATAACTGGTTTTAAGGAGCCAGTAATGTTGAAACGTGATTACATCCCTAGGGCCAGGGGAATGGGGTTGTATATTAGGACCGACTACCTTGCTTCTCATAAGTCCTGCTATGAATGTGGATGTCATGAGATTCAGGTAATAAAAGTTTGTGGCAGGCATAGCAACTTTTTTTTGTGTTCGATCTATCGGAATCCAGGTATAGATGATTCTATCTTCGACTGCCTTCTTACCATTATGGCTAAGATACAAGAAGATGATAGAAAGTCTTCTTTGGTCGTTGTTTGGGATTTTAATGCTCCCCAGAGGGAGTGGTTAAGTTCTATCTCTCTTACCAATCGCCATGGCTTAAGAGCTTTAGACTTTACTTCTGAATCAGGATGTGAGCAAATCATAAGTGAAGCTACTCACAGGTCCGGTAATTGCTTGGACCTCATATACAATGACTCCCCTGGCATTATAACTAGTAAAGATTGGTTCTCCAGTCGGGACATCTGATCATGCCTTGATTTTATTAGGAGTGAAGACTGAGCAGCCTGTTCTTGATGTATCATACTATTGTAAAATTGATATCCTTTGCTATTTTTATTATCTCGAAGGAGGAGTAATGAAAAGAGGATATTCATCTCCTTATTTTATCATCTTTTGTTTATTATTATTATTATTATTATTATTATTATTATTATTATTATTATTATTATTATTATTATTATTATTATTATTATTATTATTATTGAAAATTACAGCTGCCTCAGTGTCATTTATTTTGTAGTTGAGCTTTTCAATTGCTCTAATTTTCCTTTTCTCAATAGTGCTGCCTGCTTCCAGTGGCTGTGCTAAGTTGAGCATTGGTAGGTAGGGGATCAAAATACGTTGATTATAAGATTTTACTGAAAATTTAGTATAAATAAATTTATCTAATATAAGTCGGCTGCATCACATTTCGAGAGGGTGCTGTGTGTTTCCTCTCATCTTCAGGCTAGAAGTGGAACGATGTAAGTGGGACTGGCCCTATCTATAAGGGTCAGGGCGGTAGTTAATTCAGGCGCTGGTCGTTGATTCATCCCTGTGAGTGGAGGTGGTACTGAGTCTGGGATAGAGCAGCTGTCTTATTGGCTGAAGCGCTCTCCGGGAGGGGAACTGCTGCGCTCTCTGTCACAGCCATGTCGCTGCTACACTCACAGTTCTCGTAGTTAGGCTTGGTTTGAGTAATGCTCGGCTGAGCTCCCATATTTGCACAATGATTGGCCCAGATGCTCCCTGAGCGGGGTTCACCACCAGGCAAGCTGTTTTGTCACTCAGCTCCCAGGTCCAGTGAGTACCGAGCTGCTTTCTGATTGGCTGAGGCTCTCGCCAGGAGTATCAGTCTCAGGCAGGCTGTCGATTCGCTGATCGTCCTCATGTTCATCGATGTTGGCTATGGGTTTGTTGGTGTGCCTATAGCAGGAGGGGAGGAGGAACATTTCTTAGCTAGGGTTGAGGGTTGGCTTATCATGCTGCATGAGCAGGGCCTCTATGATCCATAGTCTTCTACTGTTCGGGGCATTACCAATGATAGTGTTAGTGCATCTTACTAGCATACTGCTTAAGCTGGTAATACAAATGTTCAAAAAATCTCATCATTATCATTCCAATAAAATGGCCGGGCATCCACGGACTGGGCATTAGTGGGAATACACGACATTAGAATTTTTCAGGAAGTCCTACACGTAAGAGACCGGATCTTATGAACAATGGATCTGATGGTCGTTGTTTGATAATGAATGATCAAGTTTGTCCCGATACTCTTCTTAGTTTTTCGTCATCCTGGTACTGCTTGTGCATAAAGCCCTTGTAGTACAGGTTGACTTTGGAAGTACAGTACTGCTCTCGCTGTGGGACTCAGTCAAGTTTGACCTCCTGGTTGACCTGCCTGTTGAAGTAACCGTTGTACTGACAGCATGCAATACTGTTGAGAAATTAGAGCAATTGAAAAGCTCATATACAAAATCGACCAACTGAGGCAGTTATAATCTTCAATGAAACTATCGTGAAAGAGGGTCTACTTCCGAGATATTATTATCATTATTATTATTATTATTATTATTATTATTATTATTTTTGATAATAATAATAATAATAATAATAATAATAATAATAATAGTAATAATAATAAAAATAGTAATAATAATAATATATTTTATTATTATTATTATTATTATTGTTATTATTATTATTATTATTATTATTATTATTATTATTATTATTACTATTATTATTATTATTATTATTATTATTATTATTTTTAGCTAAGCTACAATCCTTGTTGGAAAAGGAGGATGGTGTAAGCCCAAGGGCTCCAGCAGGGAAAATAGCTCATTGAAGAAAAGAAAGAAATAGATAAACAACAGGAGAACTTACAAACAATTTGAAAATATCTTGAGAAGAAGTAATAAATATTAAAATAGACCTTTCATATATATAAACTATAAAATCTATAAAAACGTGTATTTTTCTATTTATTTTTTAAGCAATTTCTTTTCCAACCTTTATTATGAAATTTGCTTGTTCTATCGAAGGGGTGTAAAACAACTTTCCTTCTTTTCCAGTGAAACTTTTTCTCTGTAGATAAAAGGTGAAAGTGCGGGAACTATTACTATTTTATTGGATATAATCATCTCTTTCCTTCTTCTCTTGCACCATTTGGAAGAGTTAAGCTTTTTTGGGCTCTCTTTCTGATCTGTCTACCGAATTCGATTCTTACTAGAGGAGGGAGAAAGAGGAAATGGAAGTCTGTGAGCAAATGAGTATTTTTGTCCTGGAAAGGGGTCGACTTAACTATTGTTGAATTCAATACCTCCTGAAAAGTCCCCTTTCAAAGAATTCTTAACTTTTCTATATGGAAATGTAATTGAGCGTCTTCCTTCAATCGAGATTATTGATGATCAAGTTATTATTGGAGTACTGGAGCATCCAATACCTTCATTTTTTTTCATTGTGGTCAAGGTCAGCTCTCTGGGAGTCGAGCTTAATTAAACTCCTCCCTTTTAATAATATATAAAAAAAATAATCCATTTATGCTTCAAAGATAGACTAAGTAAACTCCTTCCTTCATTGGTTTAGAACTACAGTCGCCGATGAGACTCTGGGCGAAATAAGCCCCACTCCCTGAAGACGTCGTAGCCAATCATCTTGTGTCCTGCGTTAATAGCGGTCAAAACGTATCCTCTTTAAAGTCATTATAAGTTATTATAATTTAAAGTTTCTAAGGGGATGTATTGTGACCACTGTTGACGTGGGAGACAACGTGATTGGCTTTGACGTCATCAGAGGGTAGAACTTATTTCGCCCGGAATCTTTATGGCGACTATAAGCTGGGCGGATAATTCCAGTGAGAAAGCATACCTTGATGTCTTTTAGCATTTTAGTATATAAATTGGTTTAAATAAGGAGTTATTTACAATCCTTATATATAAATAGATACATAAAATTATACAAATCAATATGATACTGAAATATTGTTGTGCTGTAAATAATCAATAACTCAGGTTATTAAAATTCTACGAGATCCTTCTTCTCTAGCGTTTTTTAACTGATTACTTATTGAAAAACTTCGTCAGGTGCAATAAAAGATTTAATAATGATTTCATTACATAAAGATTTCTTGTAATAAACTATTAGGATGTTTAGCAGACATCACAGAATTCGTTCTTTTGAGTTTTAATGAAGCATTTTTCTATATATATCAGTATACAAAAGTACATAATGTAAATTTATTATTAAATAAAAGGGTTATCAATATTTAATAGTTATAAAATTAAAGTTTCTTTCATAATTCTTTGAGTTTTATAAGAGTAAAAATTAGCAATTAGTCATCAGAGAAGACAGAATGATTAATGACTAATTACTAATCAGAAGAAAAGCTTTCAACAACTTTCAAAGATACAAAAGTTTATCGAAGTTTTTTCATAGTTTTCAATTCTTCCAGTCAAGAATTCGAGATAATTTTTATTTTCATTAAGTAAATTCCAATCACTACATGTCTCCATTTTCGAGTGTATCGACCCCCAATTTATAAAAGGTACTATGCAATCGATGGTAGTTTGTTAGTAAGATCATTAGTAATATATATAAAAAAAACATGTACAGTATATAGGTATCTTAAGTTTCATGGGAATGATACAAAAAGTGTAGTTGTTCAGTGGCTATTTTCCTCATGCTAAGAGTAGAAGTGACTCAATAGCTATGGCCAGCAGCTCTTCTAGGAGGACACTCCAAAATCAAACCATTGTTCTCTAGTCTTGGGTAGTGCCATAGCTCCTTTCGCTGTCTTATGTTAGAGCTCTCTTGTTTGAACGTACACTCAGACGCAATATTCTATGTTTCCTTATTCTCTTTCCTCACTGAGCTATTTTTAACGGTTGGAGCTCCTGTGCTTATAGCATCCTGTTATTTCAACAAAGGTATTTTTCAAACGGTTCGGGTAATTTGAAAAACTTTTGTAAGTGAAACTCAAGAAACTGAAAATAAATCTGAATTAATTACCAAATATAACTAAACTTACAAAAATCAAAGCTCCAAGAAAGAGGTATCCTCCTTTAATGAAGTGTTTAGAGATGAAATTAAATTCTTTCGTGTTTAATGAATTAAGCGGCACACGTCCAGATTGGCAAATTCTGCTTCTACTTATCATGTCCCATAGCTAGACCTGCTGGTTGGAACTGCACTAAAACTTAAATCATTAAATTTGTGACATCATATATGAATTAAAGATTCTGCTCACGGAGAGAGAGAGAGAGAGAGAGAGAGAGAGAGAGAGAGAGAGAGAGAGAGAGAGAGAGAGAGAGGGGGGGGGGGGGCGTTGAATGAATTATTAGGAATTAATAAACTTTTGGAAACAGGTCTGATGAAAATAAAATGTCATCCTCTAAAAAATTATGATAATTTTTATTTCCTTCACTTCATTTCCTTGTTCGTAACTCTTTATACTTACATTTAACCTAACACCACTTTTTCTATTGTTGTTTTTCCTTTCTTTTTCAAGGTAGACTCCTCTTTTTTTCAGAATAGACTCCTCTTTTTTTTTCAGAATAGACTCCTCTTTTTTTCCGAATAGACTCCTCTTTTTTTCAGAATAGACTCCTCTCTTTTTTCAAGATAGAAATCTCTTTCCTTCACGGTAGACTTCTTTCTCCTTCTCAGTCATTCTTTATTTTCTTTTGACATTATTCCCTCTTCATTGGTTATATATGGCAGATCTATTCTGACGTTGTTGTTAATCATAAAGTATTTTATATTCTTTTACTGATACTTTTCATTTATGTTCAAATTTAATAATACAAGATGCAGCATCTTATATCTCGGACCAGAAACAGACAAAACAAAAAAAGCACTCTGAGAGTGCAGACCTCCACCATGACAGCTAATTTCATTCGACCTCTTGCTGGACCTTGACCTTGACCTTTGCCCTAGGGCATTCAGAATTCTACCGCTTCCACATCTTAACATAATAATGAATCCCTGAAGGTTTTACCACTCCATGAGTAAGATTGTGGCCAGGAAGTTGTTCACAAACAAGCAGACAAACGAACAAACCACCTCTGATTCTTGCCCCGTGTGGATAATAATAATAATAATAATAATAATAATAATAATAATAATAATAATAATAATAATAATAATAATAATAATAATAATAATAATAATCCCATAGCCTCTGTACCATAGTCTTCCACTTTCTTGGGTTAGAGTTCTCTTGCTTTAGGATTTCAGGTAAAGTATTCTATCTGTTTCCCTATTTCCTTTCCTCATTAGGCTATTTTCCCTGTTGGAGCCCTTTGGCTTATAGCATCCTGCTTTTCCATTTCGGGTTGTGGCTTAGATAATAATAATAATAATAATAATAATAATAATAATAATAATAATAATAATAATAATAATAATAATAATCCCATAGCCTCTGTACCATAGTCTTCCACTTTCTTGGGTTAGAGTTCTCTTGCTTTAGGATTTCAGGTAAAGTATTCTATCTGTTTCCCTATTTCCTTTCCTCATTAGGCTATTTTCCCTGTTGGAGCCCTTTGGCTTATAGCATCCTGCTTTTCCATTTCGGGTTGTGGCTTAGATAATAATAATAATAATAATAATAATAATAATAATAATAATAATAATAATAATAATAATAATAATAATAATCCCATAGCCTCTGTACCATAGTCTTCCACTTTCTTGGGTTAGAGTTCTCTTGCTTTAGGATTTCAGGTAAAGTATTCTATCTGTTTCCCTATTTCCTTTCCTCATTAGGCTATTTTCCCTGTTGGAGCCCTTTGGCTTATAGCATCCTGCTTTTCCATTTCGGGTTGTGGCTTAGATAATAATAATAATAATAATAATAATAATAATAATAATAATAATAATAATAATAATAATAATAATAATCCCATAGCCTCTGTACCATAGTCTTCCACTTTCTTGGGTTAGAGTTCTCTTGCTTTAGGATTTCAGGTAAAGTATTCTATCTGTTTCCCTATTTCCTTTCCTCATTAGGCTATTTTCCCTGTTGGAGCCCTTTGGCTTATAGCATCCTGCTTTTCCATTTCGGGTTGTGGCTTAGATAATAATAATAATAATAATAATAATAATAATAATAATAATAATAATAATAATCCCATAGCCTCTGTACCATAGTCTTCCACTTTCTTGGGTTAGAGTTCTCTTGCTTTAGGATTTCAGGTAAAGTATTCTATCTGTTTCCCTATTTCCTTTCCTCATTAGGCTATTTTCCCTGTTGGAGCCCTTTGTCTTATAGTATCCTGCTTTTCCATTTCGGGTTGTGGCTTAGATAATAATAATAATAATAATAATAATAATAATAATAATAATAATAATAATAGGCCTCTGAGAATGTATCACATATTTCAATATATACCAAGCAGATGATAATCCCTCATAAAGCCATTAATTTCCACAAAAATATATAAATTGAATTTCCCTAATTTCCCTCCACTGTAGAAAGTCAGGCGTCCACCATCCATCAAAGGGTAATTTCATGATCTGAATATCTAAAGGCGTTGGTTGTCACATATGTTTAGTCTCTTCACTTCCAGTGGA
>NC_090756.1:32609219-32616719 GCF_036898095.1 Palaemon carinicauda | reverse complement strand
CGAGTCGTAAGTTTGCAACACGAGGTTATTTTAAATGAATATATATCACAAGCACACGTGATTTCAGTCAATGTAAATATCACCCACGAATGGCATTTAATACCAAATTCTATCTTGGGAATATACATCCTATTGTAATTCATTTTATGGTAATAGCTTTTGGGCGGGTAGATATTCGAACCACCAACTGTCCGGCTGGAAACCATGCCTGCAGTGACTCTACTGAATGAGCTATCAAGAGAGATAAAAGTTTATGACAAGTCCCTGTACATATTCTCGTCGAATTCAGGAAATTGTTCATACTCTGGAAATAAACCCATCTTCACCATGATAGCTGAATTGTAAGTTTGCAACACGTGGTTATTTTAAATGAATATATATCACAAGCACACCTGATTTCAATCAATGTAAATATCACCCTCTAATGGCATTTATTGCTGAATTTTATCTTGGGAATATACATCCACTTGGAATTCATTTTATGGTAACAGATTCTGGCTGGGTGGAGATTCGAACTCACACTCGTTCGGCTGGAAACCATGCCTGCTTTGACTCTACCGACAGAGCTATCAAGAGAGATAAAACTTTATGACAACTCCCTGTACATATTCTTGTCGAATTCAGGAATTTGTTCATACATTTGAAATAAACCTTTTTCCACCATAACAGCTGAATTGTAAGGTTACAACACGTGGTTATTTTAAATGAACATATATCACAAGTACAAGTGATTTCCATTAATGTAAATATCACCCACGAGTGGAATTTAATACCAAATTCTATCATGGAATATACATCCACTTGGAATTCATTTTATGGTAACAGCTTCTGGCCGAGTGGAGATTCGAACACTTACCTGTTCAGCCGGAAACCATGCCTGCAGTGACTCTACCAACTGAGCTATCTTGAGAGATAGAAGTTTATGACAAGTCCCTGTACATATTCTTGTTGAATTCAGGAATTTGTTCATACACTTGAAATAAACCCATCTCCACTATGATAGCTGAATCGTTAGTTTATAACAAATGGTTATTTTAAATGAATATATAACACGAGCACACTTGATTTCAATCAATGTAAATATATACCAAGAATGGCATTTGATACAGAATTCTATCTTAGGAATATACAGTATATCCATTTGAGATTCATTTCATGGTAACAGCTTCTGGCCGGGTGGAGATTCAAAACCCCACCTGTTCCAGCCAAAAAAGGTGGGAGATCGAATCTCAACCCGGCCAGAAGCTGTTACCAAAAAATGACTTCCAAGTGGATGTATATTTCCAAGATAGAATTCGGTATTAAATGCCATTCGTGAGTGATATTTACATTGATTGAAATAACGTGTGCTTGTGATATATATTCATTTAAAATAACCACGTGTTGCAAACTTACGATTCAGCTATCATGGTGAAGATAGGTTTATTTCAAGTGTATGAACAAATTCCTGAATATAACATAAATATGTACAGGGACTTGTCATAAACTTTCATCTCTCTTGATAGCTCAGTTGGTAGAGTCACTGTAGGTATGGTTTCCAACCGAACAGGTTGGGGTTCGAATCTCAACATGGCCAAAAGCTGCTACCATATAATGAATAACAAGTAGTTGTATATTCCAAAGATAGAATTCGGTATTAAATGCCATTCGTGGGTGATATTCATATTGATTGAAAACACTTGTGCTTGTGATATATGATAATTCAAAATAACCATATGTTGCAAACATATGATTCAGTTATCTTGGTGGAGATGGGTTTATTTCAAGTGTAATAACAAATTCTTGAATTCGGCAGGAATATGTATGGGGACTTAGTCTTGATAGCTCCGTTGATAGAGTCACTGCAGGCATGGTTTCCAGACGAACAGGCGGCGGTTCGAATCTCCACCCGGCCAGAAGCTGTTACCATAAAATGAATTCAAAGTGGATGTGTATTCCCAAGATAGAATTCGGTATTGAATGTCATTCGTGGGTGATATTTACATTGATTGAAATCATGTGTGCTTGTGATATTTATCCATTTAAAATAACCACGTATTGCAAACTTACGATTCAGCTACTATGGTGGAGATGGGTTTATTTCAAGTGTATGAACGAATACATGAATTTGACATGAATATGAATGGGGACTTGTCAAAAACTTTTATGTCTCTTGATAGCTCAGTCGGTAGTGTCAGCGCAGGCATTGTTTCCAGCCGAAAGGGTGGATGTTCGAATCACCACCCTACCAGAAGCTGTTACCATAAAATGAATTCCAAGTAGATGTATGATCCCAAGATAGAATTCCGTATTAAATGCAATTTAAGGGAGATATTTACATATATATATATATATATATATATATATATATATATATATATATATATATATATATATATATATATATATATATATATATATATATATATATATATATATATATATATATATATATATATATATATATATATATATATATATATATATATATATATATATATATATATATATATATATATATATATATATATATGCACACACACACACACACACACATATATATATATATATATATATATATATATATATATATATATATATATATATATATATATATATATATATATGTATGTGTGTGTGTTTGTGCATATATATATATATATATATATATATATATATATATATATATATATATATATATATATATATATATATATATATATATATATATATACACAAATATATATATATATATATATATATATATATATATATATATATATATATATATATATATATATATATATATATATATATATATATATATATATATATATATATATATATATATATATATATATATATATATATTATAAATTAACGTAATTTATTCAGTTTTGATGACCTTTTTAACGTAAGTTTTTCTAGTTTAATTCAGTTTCCTTTGAGTTTCTTCCTGAACGCTAGATATGGGTCTTTTGCCTCTCATTAACGGTTGTTAATAATTTGTATCTTTTTTTTCATGTTTGTGATGGTGATTTGGCTTCATCGTCCGTGCCACGTCATATTTTGCCCATTTCCCGGAGTTTTCGAGGGGGCCTTGTGATATTTGTTCGGCAGTTCGGTACTCGGCTCCACTATAGAAGGACTAGTGTGCTATATTTTTGGCAGTTTACGGCAGTGTACTTTTGGATGGAAGAGTCTTCCTTGAGCACTCCCGCATGTTGTTGCGTCACTAAAGAGTGACCCTGTGTGCTCGTGCCCTTTGTCCGAAGCTGGATTGCTTGGGATCCGTTGATGGATGATTGGACTTTGTGCCTCACCGAGGATTTCTACAGATCTTTTGTTGAAGTAGAGCATAGCATTCGCTCCTGTGGATGGCCCATAGTGCGAGCGTAATATACGCCCTTTAATCACCTGCCTCTGCCTGAACACTGTGCCCTTGGAGTCGTGAGGAGGCCCTTTTGTGGCGAAGAAGAGTAAGCCCACTTTATTGTTATTAAAATTTTTATATTTTCTTCATGTGGTGGTACAGCAACCCCTTATTTAGTTAGTGTCAGTGTCTACACTTAACTAAATAGAGACGTCCTTGGATGATTTTTCGTGCGTCAATTAATGGATTCTACTTGAGTTATACGAGTTTTATATTGTTAAATGAGTATGTCTTTAGTACAATGTACTTTGTTTGTAAAAATTTAGGTTAAGTTATAGTTTAAGGTTTTCCCCCCCTTTTGAGTCTCCGCCTATCGTATGTTAGGGTAAGAGTGTTTTTCTTTCTTCCACTGAATACTTTCTCTTATTCCTTAGCATGTTAGTTAGGTAGGCAATTGAAGGAGTGACTGCTTTGGCATTGTGTGTGCTTGTATTTTTCTCCCCATTATTCAGTTTTCAGAGGGGTTCTTTTATTATGATAAATTTTTTATGTAATAAATTATTGTTAATCTATAGTTTCTCGTTTTGTGTATCCTCTCTGAGATTGTACTCTATGAGTGTTGATTTTGTCAGGGATCATACCCTTTTTGTGGTACTGATCTGAAATATCAGGTCCGTAAGAACTTCAACTTCAGACCATCTTGAAGTTCTTAACAAAATTTGGCGACCGTGACAGGATCCTGACTGACATTTCAATCTTTGAGAGTTTTTCTTAGAGAGGTGTGATAGGGAGAATTAGGTAGTTGGGGGGAAAATTAACTATTTTTTTTCTTTTGTTACTTTTGCATTGGTTTAGGAAGATGTCTTTAGTAGGGGATAAATTTGAGGAAGCGGCAGCACTATTTTTAGATAGGTCTGACTGGGAGGAGGAGATTTTTAATCTTAAAAGAGACGAGTTATGGTGTTTAGCAGAGCACTTGAACTTAGGATTACCAACAGAATTCAAGAAGGGTCATTTGTTGCGTGAAGTCCTTAAAGCTATTAAGAGTATTAAAGGTAACACAAAGGAAGCAGTAATGTCTGGTGATCCGGATTTTGTAAATAGCGATAGTGACGATGAGGTAGGGGATTCAGGTAGCCAGGAGGTGAGTAAATTAAGATTGAGTATCCTTGCTCAGGAGTTTAAGCTTAAGGAGATGGAATATAAAACTTTGCAATTAAGGGCGGAAGAGCGCGAAAAAGAGCGAATATTTGAGTTGCGAATGCGTGAGTTTCACAATAATAATAATAGTAGTGGTAAACCTAATGGCTATAATAATTGTTTTGACCTAATGAGTGCTTTGAAGTTAATGCCAGTATTCGATGATGAAGATGTTCCTGATTTCTTTATTTCGTTTGAACGAATAGCAAGAAAATTGTCTTGGCCCAAGGATATGTGGACCACTATGGTTCAGTGTAAATTAAAAGGGAAAGCTCAGAGAGTATATAATACTTTAAGCGAGGATTTGTCGGCGGATTATGATTCGGTCAAGGCCATTATCCTTAAGGCATATGATTTAGTTCCGGAGGCTTATCAACAGAAGTTCCGTAACCTTAAGAAAGAACCCGGTATGACTTTTGTTGAGTTTGCAAGGAGAAAGGAACAATTCCTTGATGATTGGCTTAAGTCTAAGGATACTGACACTTTCGAGAAATTGAAAGAATTAATTTTAGTCGAAGAGTTCAAAACAATGGTAGTTAGAGAACTAAAAATTCATTTAGATGAACTTAAATTGGATTCGCTTCAAGAGATCGCTATTGCATCTGATGAGTATTCTCTTGCTCATCGTCAGGACTGTGTGAAAGAGGTTAACGGTAAGAGGTTCCCTCCTCGAGGTAATGGTTGGAGGGGGAATAACCGGAGTCAATCAGATCATGGTACTTTTATTGACAGTTCGGTAGGTGACCGAAGAAAGGGCAAGATTGAAAATGACAATTTGAGTGATGGTAACGAAACACGTAATTTTGTAAATAGCAGTAGGAACAGTAGTAGTAATGATAGTAGGTCCTCTAGGTCCGAGGTAGTTTGTTTTTGGTGCCACCGCCGCGGACATTTTAAGGCGGACTGTTTTGCGCGTCGTAAATTTTTAGAAAAGAATAAAGAACCCGTGACGTTGGTATCGGCGGAACAAATGCAGAAGGAGGAGTCAAAATGACTAAGATTTAAGAAGTATATATCTGATGGTACTGTTTATGTTGATAATGCTATGCAAATGGGTCGTGGTGTGAGGATTTTGAGAGACACTGGTGCCGCTCAGTCGTTGATATTGCGGAGGTCAGTTCCCGAGGGTGTTGTGTTTAAGAATAAGAACTTTGTCTTGTTGGGTGGATTTCCTGATACGGTGGCCTCGTATCCACTAGAAGAGTTATATTTGAAGACGAAGAATTTTCAGGGTATGGTTAATTTGGCCATAGTAGATACTTTGCCTATTCCTGATATAGACATTATATTTGCCAATGATTTAGCCACTGAAGCTGAAGGTGACGTATTGCCTATTTTGACGTTGATAGATCTGGCAGGTGACCAGATACGCATAGATGATTCGTTGAATCCTGTGTCAGTGGTTACGCGTTCTCAATCTAAAGAGGTTGACCTAGCGGAGGTAGACCTCAATGCTGATTTAATTAATGGACAAGTGACTGACATTGTGACTGATGTTAATAATGGTAATGAGGTAAACATTGACAATTATGATAATTTATCTTTTCAGGGCCATAATAATGAATCTTTTCAGGGTATTAATTGGAATACAAAAGTTTTTAAGGAAGCCCAAGGAAATGAATTTAATCATTTGGAATTAGTGATGGTAGTGATCTTTCTAAACCTGTATTTACGAAACAAAAAGGTTTGCTTTACCGTATGAGTAGGTCGGTTAATGCACCTGCTGACCAGGTAGAGGTAATTCGGCAGCTAGTTGTGCCGGAAAGGTATAGGAGTAAGTTGTTATATTTAAGTCATGAACATAGCCTCGCGGGTCATTTCGGGGATAGGAAGATCTTTCAGAAATTGGCACGACATTTTTTTTTGGCCCCAGATGCGTCGTGAGGTTAAGAAACACGTGTTATCTTGTAAGGTGTGTCAGATTGTAGGGAAACCGAATCAAAAGATCCCTAAAGCCGCTCCTATTCCCATTCCCTCAGTGGGTGAACCTTTCAAGGAGGTAGTTATAGATGTAGTGGGCCCTCTTCCGCGGACGCGCGGAGGTAATGAATATATTCTAACCGTGGTTGACAGGGTAACGCGTTTTCCTGAGGCTATCCCACTGAGGAGTATTCGGGGTGAGAAGGTGGTGGAAGCATTAATTAGATTTTTCACTAAATTTGGCATTCCAAAGGTTTTATAATCAGATTGTGGCATTAATTTTACAAGTAAGTTTTTTAGAAAGAAAATGGTTGAACTTGGTGGTAATCATGTTACTTCTTCTCCCTACCATCCAGAGAGTCAGGGACAGGTGGAAAGGTTCCACCAGACTTTGAAGTCTGTATTAAAAAAGTTTTGCTACGAAACGGGTAATGAGTGGGATAAGGATATTCCTTATGCCCTATTTGCTATACGGTCTGTACCTAATGAGTCTTTGGGTTTCTCTCCTTTCGAACTTGTATTTGCCCATAGTATACACGGTCCTCTTGACGTGGTAAGAGAACATTGGGAAGGAGAGACATCTGAAGTTAATGTTTTAGATTACGTTTCTAATTTACAGAGGAAACTGAGGAAAGCTTGGGATTTCGCTCAAAAGAATTTGCATGAAAGTCAGTCTGTGATGAAGTCTAATTATGACATAAGTACGAATGTTCGTATCTTTAAGCCTGGAGATCGTGTGTTAGTGTTATTACCTATACCAGGTAACCCACTGAAAGCCTAGTTTTCAGGCCCATGGAGGGTGCTGAAAAAGATTAATGATGTAAATTATTTGATTGAAACTCCTGGTAGGAGACGATATTCTCGTATTTGTCATGTAAATATGTTAAAGCCATTTATTAGTAGAGATGTAGATCAGGTAGAACCAGTAGTAGATGCAATTGCAGTAGTGTCTGTAGAAGTAGAGGAGAATCTTATGACTAACAAGAGAATGACTGTTAATCCTGATGCTCTGTCAAGTAATTCTGATA
>NC_090756.1:32591719-32604219 GCF_036898095.1 Palaemon carinicauda | reverse complement strand
TGAGATGTATTCAGTTAATCCATTTTCATACATGTGAAACAACACTTACTCAATGTGTGCTTAAACAGTAGCACGCCAATAAATGGTGGCAGTGATTAAACTCTAAGACAGCGGTTAAACTCTAAGAATTAGAGAAAATCTTCAAGACTTCAAAATAATGGCTGTAAAACCAGAGAAATATCTTCAAGACTTCAACATAAAAGCTGTAAAACCAGAGAAAGATCTTCAAGACTTCAAAATAAAAGCTGTAAAACCTGAGAAAGATCTTCAAGAACTCAACATTATCTACAAGAATCTACAATTTTGACTAAGTCCAACGAAACAGCTAACATTAACATATGTTAGAATACAACCTGAATCTTCAATCAACATCCTAGGAAACCCAAGGACTGGCGTTCAACAATTGCAAGACATATCCAGGAAGAACTACATTCAACAAGAAACTAGAACGAGACATCGCTAACAAAACATCAAGAGAGAGAGAGAGAGAGAGAGGACGTGTCGACTTCATATATAAGCTAAGTACAGATATTTTGAATTCATTCCAGCTTGGGCAGTGAAGTGTAGTTATCACAAGTCGTTAGTCGATTATTACTGGGGTGAGTGAATTGTTAAACTTTGTTATAGGAAATTCCGAATTCTCATTTAGAATTTTTCTTTCTTTGTGCTAATTCCTTTTTCTTTCAGAAATTCTCGGGGAAATGTTTTGGGATTAGTAACATTGTTGGGGAAATTTTATTATACATATGCGTTTATGCAGTGGGCGTCTGTACTCATATAGATATTTTGATAGAATTGCAAGGGGTCAAAGAGATAGAAAAAAAAAATACAGCAGTCATGGCTCCTCCTGTCAGCCCTACCCCTGGACCTAGTGGTGTAGGCCAGACTAATCCTCCTCCAATTGTGACGCTTGTAAATGCCAGGACAGCAATCCTTCCTTTTCAAGGTCGGGTCAACGGGTTCTTGCCACAAAATGTGGAGTCATGGATTTCATCCGTTGATGCCCATTTAAATGCCAAACAAATCGTAGACCCTTTTGTACAATTACAAGAAGCTAAAAGTTTTATAGATTTTTCTAAGGGGGATGCGAGTGCATATTTAAGAGGTGTTTCATTTCAAGAAGCAGTTACTTGGGATGATTTCAAAGTTAGGTTACGCGCGATCTATGGGGGTGAGGAAGCCTTGGATGTAGTGTTAACGTTACGAAATACACTTAATCAAGCCACTATGAATCGGCTTAATGTTATTGAGAGAGCAGCTCTCATAGCTGATAGGCTTAACGAATATCAGGACATTTTAGGTAATTCCACTTGGGTTACTAACGATAACATCTCCGTGAAAGATTTTTTGCCATTAATGTATTTGAATTGCATGACACTTATGTTGCCTGAAGCTTTAGTGCGGTGTTTTGATAAGTTAACGTCTGCAAGTACGGAATTGGATGTCTATAAACAGATAAAGAAACACATGTCCAAGTGTCCAGATCTCGATCCCGTGTTAACTCAAGTTTTTGCAAAGAATGAAACAAAACCACAAACAGTGAACGTAGTTAACAGTCCAGTAGCGGGAGTGACGTGTTACAACTGCAAACGTCAAGGTCACATAAGCGCAGACTGTAGAACGAAATTTTGCTCAATTCACAACACAGCAACACATTCTTATAGTCAATGTTACTCGCGTAATACACAACAATATCCCAGAAATACGCAGTCAATTCCACAGTCAGTTCCATATGGAAATAAAAAGAAAAATCCTCATTTTAACAATAAGAAGAAACAACCAAATGTCAATGCAGTTCAGAGTCCGAAACAAACAAACACTTCTTCAAATATCGCTGAGCCTGGGTCGTCAAACCAGACCGCGCAAGGTCACACTAATATTCAGAATGTGCAGAGCAAAGCAAATACCACATAATTAACTCTAGAGGGGAAGAGAGTGATATTGGGTCAAGGTCATTCATGTCAACATCAATAGTATTGAATAATCAATTTAATGTTTTATAAGATAATTGTGAGACAATAGATTTTCATATGAAACACACGGCCGAATTAAGTAAAACAGTGCATGCTCCCGTAGATTTGCAACGAATTCATACAATAATAAGCCAAAATGAGTTACGGCCAACCTTATATGCTGTAAATTTAGAACACAAATCCTTCACGTTATTTTTGACTCTGGTAGTCCACGTAATATTATGGATTTGAAGACGCATCATTTGTTGTTTCCGAACTTTACGATTGAAAAATCAGGAATTAGACTTTCAGGTATAGGAAATAATGAATTAAACGTCATAGGCATAACTCATATTCAGTTCAGAGTCGGTAATCGCACGTTTGCCGATACATTTGTTGTTGTAAAAAACCTTAATATGTATCCAGCTGTAATTATAGGATTCTCATCTATGGGAAATCAAAACATTATCTTAGCTCCTGCCAAGCACGGCGTGTATATCAAAGGGAAATTCTATAAGTCTTCTAAAGGAGACGACAAATGTAACCGTAACGTACGTTGAAGAACCAATAACTTGTCTCACTAATAAAGAAATAATATACGCGACCCAGCAGAATTCTCGTTCACCCGTAATATCCTCTTGTACGCAATCTATCGAACATAACATACCTTCAAATTTAATAGTGCAAATAAAGAAAACACTACCGGGATCTGAAATATTAATCCTTTCCGATACTTTGAAAACTATCGGATTTTCTGTTACACAAGCTATTTATACAGTAGGCTCACATCAGCAATGTAATATCGAAGTCTGTAATTATTTAAATAACACTTTAGTAATTCACAAAAATCAACTTATCTTGGATGTAGAAGTTTATAAACATCGTATTCTTACCGTTGCTGAAATCAATCACTCTCAATCAGTTGCGGATGAGTCCCTTTTGCGATCTATTAAAAATAAAATCAGTAAGGACATTCAAGACGAAGAAATTCAGCAGAAAATTTTTGAACTTTTAACTAAATATCAAGATGTCTTTTCCACTACGGATGGATCCTTAGGAAAAACAGATGTGATCGAGCATCAAATAAGGTTAAAGGACAAGCAGAAAATTATATATGTACCCTCGTACAGACTCCCTATGAAATTCCAGAATGAAATAAATGATGAAGTAGGTAAAATGTTAGAGGAAGGAGTCATTAGAAAATCAAACAGCCCTTATAATTTTCCTTTAATAGTTGTACCGAAAAAAGATCGAACATGGCGTATCTGCGTCGACTTTCGTCGTCTGAACGAGGAAACGATCCCTGATCGATTCCCAGTGCCATGTACTGACGATATTTTGTCTTTGTTAGGTCAGAATAAATATTTTACCAGTTTGGACTTACTTAAAGGCTTTCACCAGATATCATTAGAAGAAGATAGTATCCCATACACAGCCTTCAGCACAGCCAGGGGACATTATGAATTTTTACGGATGCCTTTTGGTTTACGTTGTGCTCCTATAACATTTACAAGAATGATTAACATAGTGTTTGGAGACTTGTTAGGGGATATATTGCATGCCTATATGGATGATTTTGTAATCTTTTCCAACACCTTAGAAGAACATCTACGTAAGTTAGAACTAGTACTACAGAGATTAAGACAACATAACTTAAGGGTAAAGATTAGTAAGTGTGAATTTTTCAAAACAGAATTAATATATTTGGGTTTCATGGTGTCAAGCCAAGGTCTTAAAGTAGTCCATGATAAGGTGTCGGCTATACGTAATTTTCCCATACCTACTAATGTCAAGGGAATACAGCAATTTCTGGGTTGTAGTGGATATTACAGGCGTTTTATACGCAACTATTCAATAATAGCCGCTCCTTTAACTGATCTTACGAAGAAGTGCGTAGATTTCATATGGTCAGAGCAACATCAACAGGCGTTTAATACTTTGAAAGATGAACTGTGTAGTTCTCCTATCTTAAAATTTCCTGACTTCGGTAAGGAATTCTTCATTGCAACAGAAGCATCAGACTTAGGAGTAGGAGGGGTATTGCTTCAGCAATATGATAAACAATTTTTCCCGATAGCTTTCTATTCTCGAAAATTGAGAACTTCCGAAATTAAGTATGCAGTATTAGACAAGGAAGGACTAGCTATTGTTAATTCGCTAGTGCATTTTAAGTTCATAATTTACGGTTATCCCGTTAAGGTTCTTACTGACCATAAACCACTAACAGAGTTCTTTAAAGGCTTCAATCACAGCCCTAAACGAACTCGGTGGCATTTGATCATTCAAGATTTTGGCGCAAGAATCGGGTACTTACCTGGGAAAGCAAATATCATTGCGGATGCATTATCACGCAACCCCGTGTCATCTTGTACGGAGCCTTTAGCTGAATTAATAGATATATCAACATCCATGCCTATTGTAAAAACAATATCTGAACAAGAAGATTTAGGCTGGAGCGCTGAATTGTTACAGACTGAGCAAAGGAAAGATCAGAAAATAGAAACAATTATAAATGCTTTGAAAGGCAATCATAAAGAAAAGGAATATACAAAGTATAAGCAGTAGAATTATATAATCAAAGATAATATTCTGTGTAGGACTGTGACAAGGAAAACCCGCAATACACCACATGTAACTAACGACCAGGTAGTAGTACCAATCTCACTTATTTCCACTGTCCTGAATTGGTTGCATTCAAATCCATTACATGGACACCCTGGGTTCTCATTAATGTCAGAGAAAGCCAAATCATTGTTTTATTGGCATACAATGCTTACAGATATAAAAAGACACATAGCTAATTGTCGCACATGTCAGGAAAACAAAGGGCATACGAAAACACCTGTCAGCCTAGGAGCTTATCCTGTGCCATATCAACCCTTTGAAAGAATACATTTAGATTTGTTAACAGGATTTTACGAGTCAGACAGAGGAAATAAGCATCTCTTAGTAATTATAGATGCTTTAACTCGATATACAGAACTAATAGCGCTTAAAATTAAAACTGCGATTGAATGAGCTAGGAAGTTTTACGAGTGTTACATTTGTAAACATGGAATTCCAAACATGATAATCTCAGACTCGGGTGGTGATTTTAATAATCACTTTCTTATCTCATTGTGTGAATTCCTCAACATAAAGAAGATTAATACCATGATATATCACCCAGAGTCGAATGGGCTAGTGGAAAGAGCAAATAGGAAGATATTAAATATATTGAGGGTAACACTAGGGGGATCAGACCCCAACTGGGATATTGCAATACCGGCGGCACTGAGTACTCTGAATCATTCATATCATATATCAATTAAAATGTCACCGCATGAAGCATTGTATGGTACCCCAGTTAGAACACCTTTCCATGTATTAACGCCTACAACTAATCTATCAAATCCTTTAAAAGAATGTATAAATGCAAGTATAAGTCGATATGATATCCTTCGAAAGAATTTAGAAGAATCACAAATCATAATGAAAAGGAATCATGATAAAATAGCGAAACCAACTAAAACATATACCGTGGGTGATAACATCTATATTCAAATCAATGTCAGAAAAGGGCTCAACTATAACCTAACACCTAAGTTTGAACGCCCATTTAACATTTTGGAAACATTAACGGCCAATAGGTTTAGAATTCAAAACGTAGCCCAACCCACGGATGAGAGAATAGTACCATTGGCTCACATAAGAAATTAAAAAGAAAAGAGAGGAAAAGAAGTGAGGGAAAATTTTATTCTGTTTTATGTGATTAAAAGTTTTCTTTTTAATACAGGAGTAATTACATATATTTTTTCTCGTTACAGGTTTCCAAGATGAATTTTTTGTTGTTGGGAGTGATATAGTTCGCTCAGACATTTTTCTCGTATGAGATGAGCTCTAAGACTAAAAATATATATTTTAAATATGGCAATATAGTAAAAATGATGTCATTAGCTTAAGAACCGCCATTTCAAGGTTTTCTGCATCATTGGATGAGTTGCATAGAAGACATTTTCATTTGACTACAAAGAGTTTGCTTGGATCAACATTAAAAGTTGCAGAGATGCTATCTGATGACTTGAAAAATAAGACTGGCGAGACAGGATCTTTGGCTTATGACCTTTTGATGTGGACTGTAGGACACGAACATAAAGAAAGACGGAATCCGTTTATTTATGCTGCATTAAGCATCTTTGGGTCTGTTGCAAGTTTAGGTTTAGGAATTTCCAATCGTCTTAAAATTAGTAATCAAAATAAGAAAATTGAGTTCTTGACTCATAAAGATGAATTGATTATGTCAGAACTAAGGATCAGTTAGCTTCAATCAATAAAATTATGGATTTATTAAATGAACATTCAGATAATATCGTTCAAATTATGGAAGTACAGGATTTGTTGGCAACATTAACGTATTATGATTCAAAGATAGATCACATACATAACAGAATTACACATTTCATTGAGAAATCCAAGGATTATGTAGAAGCTATCACGTTAGCAACTAAAGGTGTATTGTCGCCCCATTTGTTGCCTATAAGTTACTTAAAATTAATTCTGAAGAACGGAAGGGATAAACTAGGCTATGTTCCTTTGTTAGACGAACATAGGTTAGAATTTTATTACAGCCTAATTACAGTAAACGTAGATAATAACAAGATTAGGATTACAATTCCCTTTAATTCTTCTGATGCCTGGCAATCTTACAGGATATCACCATTTCCGACTTTCATGACGAATCACTCAAATCCAGTAATATCCAGTTTGACAGGACACGTATTGATTTCCCCAGACAAGGAAACATATACGGTCATTAAAGACTTAAATCAATTAACTCACTGTTCAGACGCAATGGATAGAAAAATATGTACAGCTGACTCATTTGAATTCCATAAAAACTTAATGGATTCATGCGAGTTAGGTATAGTGCTAGACGGTGCTCTCTCCCATACAAGTGAAAATTGTCTGGATAAGCTTTATCCCTTTGACAATAATGAGTTCAATTGCAGACTGAATAATGGCTCGTGGATACGATACGACAAGGACGGCTTCAATGTATCATGCCCTGACGGATCCACGTCCTTCACACATATCTTTGTCGCAGCAAAGGTTGTGTCGGGACTTCCCCGAATTCCATGGTGACTGGTCTACGGACAATCATCAGAGAACGAGCCTACTTCGCGAACTTCACGTGGACCTCTACAATGCCAGCACTTCCTCTCCCGTACAACGGACATGTGGCAAAGCGGTTGATGAAACTTACCGAAAAGGACCACCTGTCACCGACTTATAAAGAAATTCTTCACCCCATACTACTGGCTGGTTTGTGTATCACGGTGGTGATATTTATCGCTGTGAACATCCTTGTTTGGCGTAGGTTACGGCACAGCAAGCAGCTAAAAAGGAATGAGTTGCCTAGCCCCGACAATACCCCCATCTGATTCAGTTCAAAGCCGTTTGAGTGGCCACCTCATTCGCTAAGGGAGTAATTTGTCGGGAAGATGTTTGTATGAAAAGCTGATTAGTACGCTAGTAATATGTAATTAGAGAAATTTTCTACATTTGCATTGTTAAAAATACATTTAAAACAACATTTAAAAAAATAAATAAAATAAAAAAGGATATAAATCATTTTTTCTCTCGGCATCTAATAAAAAATATATACGCCGGAATGTTAAAAAAGAAAAGAGAAAAAAAAATAAAATAAAATATATAACAGAATCTATGGGCATCTAATAAAATATATAAGCCCTATATATATATATATATATATATATATATATATATATATATATATATATATATATATATATATATATATATATATATATATATATATATATATATATATATATATATATATATATATATATATATATATATATATATATATATATATATATATATATATATATATATATGTGTGTGTGTGTGTGTGTGTGTGTACGAAACCGTGATACGTGTACGTACCAGGAATTCGTGTTTGTGCACTAAAAATTGATTATTTTGTTTCCGACAAAGGTAACAATTATTCTTTATCAAGTTACCGAATCTTATGTAAGTCAGAAGTTTTCTTGTTTTTTGGTACCATATAATCATTTGCTAGCAATGTACCATATATATGATCTTGGTTTTATCATGCATTTTTCTTTTTGCTTTGGTAATATCTTTTTATATGCATTATTGTTATTATTATTTAATGTGCCTATTTGGACATTCGTCCTCGGTTGATTATGGCTAAAGTTAAACAAAGAATAATATGTATGTCCAGTCACACCTAATAACCATGTTTCGGCTTGTTGTTAAATTTTTGTAAAAAAAAATTGAGATAGCTGGCCGAGCTGATGTAATGATTAGAATAGTTAATATTACATGTTTAAAACAAATGACGTAATATGTCATGTTGGTTGGAGGAACTAACCCTGGGATTTGCTGTAGTCATTCAAATCGTAAACAGGACATACAATGCAAACCTATGCAAACCTTGGCAAATTGACATTCTTCTTAAACGTCAACACATTGTCTCAGCGTGTGAAAGTTTGTGACATCACCGGATGCAGGTGTCTTCCGATTTTGTGACGTGTCTAAAGTAAACTAAGCATACGATATCTGTGATATCGATAATTTAGTCAGTTCATATCTATACTTCACCAGAATTGGTCATCTGGACCAACCCAGCTTCCTCCAGTGATGGAGATGTTTAACTCTGTTGTTTTTATAGAATAAATACTTAAAAACTATTAAGATGTATTCAGTTAATCCATTTTCATAATACAGCATTCATCCAAACAAGAAATTACCGAATCTGTCTGTCTGTCTGTCTCTCTCGCTCTCTCTCTCTCTCTCTCTCTCTCTCTCTCTCTCTCTTTCTCTCTCTCTCTCTCTCTCTCTCTCTCTCTCTCTCTCTCTCTCTCTCTCTCATAATAGCTCAATCACCTTCATTCTTCAAAAAAGGGTAAAACAGTTTGCCTCACTTCACTTGTGTGCTTATAACAGTAGCACGCCAATATATATATATATATGTATATATATATATATATATATATATATATATATATATATATATATATATATATATATATATATATATATATATATATATATATATATATATATATATATATATATATATATATATATATATATATATCTATATATATATATATATATATATATATATATTTATATATATATATATATATATATATATATATATATATATATATATATATATATATATATATATATATATATATATATATATATATATATTCAAATAAGCCATATATATTTTTGATACATTAATGTCTGGATTCTCTTAACGACCTCGGGATCAGAGCCCCTGGCGAAATCACACAAAGACAAGAGCTTGTGTCCGGCTTATTTGAATATGAAAAGCACGTATAAATGTGCAAAATTTATCATTAATATATATATATATATATATATATATATATATATATATATATATATATATATATATATATATATATATATATATATATATATATATATATATATATATATATATATATATATACAGTATTCATCCAAACAAGAAATTACCTAATCTGTCTGTCTGTCTGTCTGTCTCTCTCTCTCTCTCTCTCTCTCTCTCTCTCTCTCTCTCTCTCTCTCTCTCCCCCTCATAATAGCTCAATCACCTTCATTCTTCAAAAAAGGGTAAAACATTTTGCCTCACTTCACTTGTGTAATGAAAAATAATGAATCGTTTTAACATAGCCAATGCTGTCTTCTCTATTCAGTAAGTAAATAAGAAAAAAACTGTCAGATGTGTCCCTGATCAATACTTTACTACTTATTCACCTTACTGTAATTGCTGCTTTTCCGGTCCGATACAAAAGGGGAACCCCACTCTCTACAGGACCTCCTCTGTTGTTTTACCTTATTCGTTCAGAGTATTTAACGTTTCATATATCGTATTCTTCATTTACCTTTAAATCATCACTGTCAAAAGACTCATGAAATAAGAATAGAAATTTGAAATCATTCTCTTTTAGTAAAAGGGGATAATGTGCGATGGATTTTGTCTTTATTTTCGTACACGCATAGTTCACAGAATATGATTTTATATTTTCAGATTAAAACGGAATAATCATTTCATTTTGCAAACTAGCTGCCCTATATATTTAACAGAATAATTCATATTAAAAAAAATACATGTATCATGACTTCACACCTAATCAGCTGTAAGGTTTATCATACGAAATTTTTAAGTTATATAACGATGTCAATCAGTACCAATCATTTTCAATTATTATTGCATAGCTATAAAATAAATCAAGAACAAAGTTTTTTTATACTTAACTAGTTGAAAATATTCCTCCGTAAATCACGATGTCAACAGGAACACTGGAATGCAAATCACATACTAACTTAAAGAGCTTTTAAAATGGCGAAGATTTTCTTTTGAGGAACCTTTCCCGATCAAGACACGTATTGTGGTTGACTTCAATAAGTCCAACGCTCCTTGAGGTATTTAAGGACAATCAAATTTTGCTAAATCAGTTTTCAATTCTTTTATATATATATGTATATTTATATATATATATATATATATATATATATATATATATATATATATATATATATATATATATATATATATATATATATATATATATATATATATATATATATATATATATATATTTTATATATATATATATATATATATATATATATATATATATATATATATATATATATATATATATATATATATATATATATATATATATATATATATATATATATATATATATATATATAGATATTTCTATATATATATATATATATATATATATATATATATATATATATATATATATATATATATATATATATATATATATATATATATATATATGTATATTACGGTCATTTTGAGAAATTGGTCATTTTGCAAACTGTCCGGTCATTTTGGAAAATTACCAAAATATCGGTCAGTATGCAAAATGCCCAAATAATTTTGGTCATTTTGGAAAATGACCAGCAGCTTGTTCATTTTGGAAAATGACCAGAAGCTTGGTCATTTTGCAAAATGACTATTAGTATCGTTGGTCATTTTATAAAGTTACCCCAATAGCTGCTGGTCATTATGCAAAAATAAACTAATAGTAACTTAAAATTGATTGGGAAAAGTCTGAGTATTAATAAAGGTGTGTATTTTATTTATTCAATATTAAAAACTTACATTACACATTACAAGTATATTCAAATATTGAAAGAACTAAAACTGAACTTGAAAATTATTTCAACAATTATCAAAATTAGCATTATCTGACTTGTTTGAATAATAGCTGCTGCATTTACATCTGCTGTTGCACAATACTTCATTTTTGAACCATTTACAGCGTCTGCTCCGACATGACTGGATGAGTCTGCAATAGCTACCTCTCACAGACTGACTTCGCGATCCTTTATTACCTCTTCGAGTGACAAATTTTTCAGCACAAAGTGAACTGATTACGACTGTACACCTATTTCAGTAAACCATGTTTTGTCCCTAGTTTTTAAGTTCCGCTATCCATTGTCTCAGTTATAATTGCCTTTGCATTCGCTAACTCCGCTCCTCCACGGTCAACAAGCGGAATAGGAACCATGACAGTGTCCCCTGCAAGGGCTTGCTTGAAACGCTGTACTTATTTATCCTTCATTTTTTTAGCTTGCTTCTCTTGTTGTATTTTCGATTATTATTATTATTATTATTATTATTATTATTATTATTATTATTATTATTATTATTATTAGTAGTAGTAGTAGTAGTAGTAGTAGTAGTAGTAGTAGTAGTAGGATCATGCATATGATTTATTACATTAAGGTTAGATTGGAAGGCTAGGAAATGTCAAAATAATCTAGTGTAAAATAATGTTTATTTGTTTCGTTACTAACCTGAGCTTGAGAATTCATGCTGTTCAAGACGATTGGCTTGACAACCACACACTTCCGCACACTACTTTTCTTTAGCTGACATTCCTCACAATACAGCAAGAACAGCGTTATCTGATCACGTGTAATGTTTGCATATTTTTCTTTGGTTGCCTTACACATACTAGTTCTTCCTCCGTGGCAAATTGTGCGATGAATAGCTAGAAGTACATCAAACACATCTTCAGCACAAAAGAATCGCAGCTGAGTTCCTTTCTTCTGCAACTTTTGCACGGTGGTACCCTCAATTGTGACCTCCACTATTTCATATTTTTGTAACAAACGATAATCCTGCTTAGTCTTCGTAGGATTAGATTGTTTAAGTTCAAGAAAAGCAACTAATTACTCGTTCGTATTCTTCCCGGGGAAATAAACTTGAACTATTTGTAGCTTTCTTTTCTTCAGACTTTAGAAGTTTTCTTTGGAAAATACTTTTCTTACTTTCCATTGTGAAGCTTCTCAGTGTACAATATACTTGCAACAAATAACTGATGAGAGGAGCACGAATATTTCCGTCCACGGCCGAACGTAAGTAGGAACTAAGTGACACTTAGACTTTTCCTAATCAATTTTAAGTTACCATTTGTTTATTTTTGCTTAATGATCAGCAGCTATCGG
>NC_090756.1:32555275-32591219 GCF_036898095.1 Palaemon carinicauda | reverse complement strand
TGCGCGTTTCTCAGTTTTCTTGTATATCTTTTGGCACTATTAATATACCTCGGCTTGCTCTTTCTGATATTTTTAGCTCCATGATGTTTTTCAGTAATTCCTTTTATTTGCTTCCATGGTTGTATTATCATGTAGCGTTCTCTTCTCCTTTCTAAACTGAATAGTTTTAGAAATTGCAGTCTTTCCCAGTAATCAAAGTCGTTAACTTTTTCTATTCCAGCAGTATAGGACATTTGTACACTCTCTATTTGTGCAATATCCTTTTGGTAGTGTGGGTACCATATCAAATTGCAGTTACTCGAGTGTACTTCGTACATAAGTTTTGTAAAGCATAATCATGTGTTCAGCTTTTCTTGTTTTAAAGTGTCTGAATAACATTCCCATTTTTGCTTTACATTTAGCCAATAGTGTTGATATTTGGTCGTTGCATAACATATTCCTATTTAACATTACAGCAAGGTCTTTAATTGCTTCCTTGTTTATGATTGTCTCCTTTATTAGGTCCCTTGTGTGCATATACCATTCCTTCTCTGTTTTCCATAATTTATTAATTTGAATTTATCAGAGTTAAATACCATCCTATTCATCTCCACCCATTCATATATTTTGTTTAGATCTCTTTGTATTGAGTTCCTACCTTCATCACAAGTAATTTCTCTACTTATTCTTGTGTTATCTGCGAAACTTCTCACTACAGACTTTTCAACATCACAGTCTATGTCTGAGATCATAACAACAAACAGCAGTGCAGCTAATACCGTACCTTGAGGCATGCCAGATATTACCGGAGCTTCATCTGATTTCTCGTCATTTTGCAACCACTATCTGTTTTCTGTTTTGCAGGAATTCTTTTACCCATTTTCCTATCTTTCCCACAATATTGTTTTCTCATTTTTTTCTCTAATATATTATGGTCTACCCTTGTCAAAGGCTTTTTGCAAAATCTACATAGATCACATCTGTGTCTTTTTTCATTTATCATATTTTTGTATGTTTTCATAGTGCGCTATCAGTTGGGTTTGTGTTCTTTTTCCGGGCACAAAACCGTGTTGACCTATAAACAAATTATTTTTAACCAAATGATTCATTATTTTCTTTTTTATTACCCTCTCATACAATTTCATATGTGATGTTATACTAACCCGTCTATAATTGCTTTCCTCTAGTGTTGATTCACTTTTGAAGATAGGGGTTATATAAGCTAATTCAAGTTAACATATATCTCGCTCATATCTACACCTTGTCTTAGCAGTATTGCAATTGGCTTCGCGATAGCGTTTGCAATTTTTTCTAACAAAATCGCTGGAACTCCATCTGGTCCGGCTGCCGATTAATTTTTGATTATGTTTATAGCCTTGGTAATATCTACTTAATTAATATCTATATCTGTTAGATATTCAAAAAAATTTTCTCTCATTGCTGTTTCATCATTTTCATTCGCAATTCTTGGCGTGAACTCTTATATTTTTCTACTAATATGTTGCATATTTCCATTTTTTTCATTCGTTGGCCGTCCTTCAATTCTTAGAGGCCCTATTTATAATCTCCCTTTATTCATCTTTTTTGCATAGGAGTAAAGTACTTTGGGTTTTTATTTATATTTTGAAGTGTCCTTTCTTCTAAGTCCCTTTTTTCATTTTCTTTCGATTGTATAATCTTTTGTTCAGCATTTTTTATCTTACATTTTATTTCCATCATTTTCCACACATTTCTTTCTTTTGCAAGATTTTTCTTCACTTCTAATTTTCTAAAATAAGATCTTTCTGCCTCCTGGTATGCATGTCTTTTGTTTATTTATTTTTTTTTTGGTA
Source organism: Palaemon carinicauda (assembly GCF_036898095.1). NCBI lineage: Eukaryota > Metazoa > Arthropoda > Malacostraca > Decapoda > Palaemonidae > Palaemon > Palaemon carinicauda. The sequence goes on along the minus strand of NC_090756.1, from coordinate 32,589,408 downwards.
CATATTTTTTCATCAATTTGCTCCAGTATTTTCTACAGTATGTCCGTATTTACCTGTATATTATCACTTACAAATACATTTATCCATTCTTTGTTCAGTTCTTAGTTTATTTCTGACCATTTTATATTCTTACTATAAAAATTATATTTTCCATATACTTCCCAACGTTTTGTGCTTTGATTAATTCTGCGGTCACTTGCTTTGGAATGGACTATTAATTCTGTGACATTTTTGGATTCCCGTGTTATACACTATAATTTCTTGAACATATTTCACCTCATTCACAAATACTAGATCCAGGACATTTTCCTTTCTTGTTGGAATGTGGTTTATTTGTTGCATATCATGTTCTAATAGCATATCTTGAAGCTTTTCAAATTGCCTCTTTTCTTCTGCGCTACCATTACTCTCTTTTTTTTATATGTATACATACAACCACTTTCTTCTATCCGTTCTTTCCAATCCACGAAAGGAAAGTTTAAAAATCTCCAGATAGGAGTATATTCCAGTCTCTATGGTTTTTTCCAGTCTTTATGGTTTCTACATATATCATCTATTTTTTTTTTATTATTATGTCAAACTCCTTAGTATTTAGGGGTCTGTAAACTACAATATTCATTAGTTTTTCAAATTCAAATTCTACCACAAACCAATTCACATTCTGTGTTGCTGTATTTTTTACAGACTTTTCTTTGATTTATGTCTCTTCCATATATTGTGGTTCCCCCATGATTCCTATTTGTTCTGTCTGATCTATATGTTTGGAAACCCTTTATCTGGTCATCACTGCCAGTCTCTTTGGAATACCATGTTTCACTTATATTTAATATATCTATTTTTTCAATTTGGGTTAGTTCTTCTAAGAACTCTATTTTCCTTTTAGAGTTACTCGTGACTAAACCCTGTGCATTCATAACTATTATGGTGTATGTTTCATCCCCATTATTTAATATTGATAATAATATGGACTCTCCCATTCCTGTTCTGATATGATGTTCTTTTCTTCATTTCTAGGATGTCTGCCATTAAAAAATCCAACTTTTCTATTATATTTGCTCTTTCGCCTTCATATATATTTTTGTGTGTATACCTGCAATTATCCCCATATCTGCACCAACCCCTGGCATTATAGATGGCATTCTTTGTAGTTGAGCTCTAAATGTGCATATATGGGTTGAAAGGCCTCATATCTTGGGGCCTTGGGTGCAATAGTGTGGTATATACGCGGCCTGCTTTTTGGTTTCTTTTTTTGTTTCATTTTGCTTCCATTTTTCTTTTCAGTTTGCTGAGTTTTTTTTACTTTCATTCATGGTTGCAGGATGCATATATCGACATTTTTTTTGAAACTGCATCCTTTTGCTTATTTTTAGGTTTTTGCATACTTTTGGATGGAGATCTCTGCATTCGTCTCCATATCCGGCTAAATACGCACATTTACCATATATTTCATATTATGGCATATCTTTGGATGCTTGTAGTAGCATATTTCGCCAAATCTGTAATTCCTCTTTTCAGCAAATTGCAGACTATCTTTCTTTTCTTTTTTTTTTTCTTGTTCTTGCTCTTCCCTAAAAGTATGTAGTCCCGGGTTGAGTCTCTTGGGTCTATTATTTGTTTCCATCTGATAATGTATTATATATTTCTTCGTAAACATACGGGCAAAGAGAGAGAGAGAGAGAAAGCAGAGAAGGATATAGGAGATATGGCCAAAAGTAAGGGAGAGAGAGAGAGAGAGAGAGAGAGAGAGAGAGAGAGAGAGAGCGTTGGGAAGGACGCAAAAACACATCGACAAAAGTAAGGCAGAATAGAAGCAAAGAGAATTATGGGTATCATTGCTGTAGTTTGTATAAGTTTTTCTTGACAGAGAGAATCAAGACAAAAGTCTTTGTATGGGACAGAGACTGTTGGATGTCATTCCTCGTTGCTTCCAACATTGGGATGCACACAAGTCCACAATAATGCGTACCATCGGTTTTAGGATATTGAAGATGATACGGGATTCTTTCAATCTCAATTTGATTTCCTCTGTTTGATCTACTCTCATTTTCAGTTACACACACACACACACACACTCTCTCTCTCTCCTCTCTCTCTCTCTCTCTCTCCTCCTCTCTCTCTCCCTCTCTCTCTCTCACTCTCTCTCTCTCTCTCTCTTCCTTTTTTCCATTGATTTCTTTTTTTTACTTTTTGATTTTTAGCATATTTTCCACCCAAGCTAGGACCAGGAATGGCCAGGCAATGGATGCTGATGACTCAGCAGGTAGACCTATAAGCTCCCCCTCCCACCCTTGTATCATAAAGATGATGAAGTGGTCGACACTAAAAGAAACTATCGAACTCGCTTGAGTTTTAAAACCCCTGCTAAAAAAAATCGCCAGACATAGAAATTCAATCTTCCAGCATAAAAGGTCTTTTCCGAATCATCGTTTTCGATGTTCGAAATAAAAGAACCACACTGACACATCGACATGGATATGAGAATAGATGTAGTCTGGAACAGTTGCGTGTGAAAGCCCCGAGTAAAGTTTCAAATGCAGAAAAATACTGAAGGGAAAAAACCTTCAGTTTTCTAAGTGAGAACAACAAGGCATATTCAATTGGCCTTTGAAATTCCATACTCCTTCCAGATGAAAAAATGTCCTCAAAGTTATCACCACTATGGAGCTAAATCTAGGAGAGTGAACCGAAAGCCAAATCCAAATAAATTGCTATACATATATTTTTATGTATGTGTTTAAGGTAGTTTAGGAAATCATAACCTTGTATTTTATAAAACAATCTCTGCGTTATCATAAGTGTTCTTTTGTAATACTGGAGTCATTATTTCTATTTCATTCTCAACTATATAATTTCGATGTATTACAATTTTTGCATGTTTTTTGCAAAGGGTATATGTGAAGACATTTTGGAATAAAAAGTGGGTATAGTTGATATAAAAACCATCATTACTCGAAGCTTTGTATGATATATATATATATATATATATATATCATCATCATCATCATCATCTCCGCCCACGCCTATTGAAGCAAAGGGCCTCGGTTAGATTTCGCCAGTCGTCTCTGTCTGGAGCTTTTAAGTCAATACTTCTCCATTAATCCTCTCCTACTTCGCGCTTTATAGTCCTAAGCCATGTAGGTCTAGGTCTTCCAATTCTTCTAGTGCCTTGTGGAGCCCAGTTAAATGTTTGGTGATCTAATCTCTCTTGGGGAGTATGAAGAGAATTCCCAAACCATCTCGATCTACCCCTTCTCATGATCTCATCCACATATAGTACTCGAGTAATCTTTCTTATAGTTTTATTTCTAATCCTGTCCTGCCATTTAACTCCCAATATCCTTCTGAGGGGTTTTGCTCTCAAATCTACTAAATCTATTGGAGAATATTTCATTTTCATACCATTACTCATGTACATAGAGTAACACTGATCTCACTAAACTGATATCTAGTCTGATTTTTATGTTAAATTTTAGGCGATTTGATTTCCAAATATTACTTAACCTACCCATTGTCTTATTTGCATTTTCTCAATCTTCCATGAAAGTCTAATTCTAAAGACCCTGTATTGGAGATCATTGTTCCTAAATACTTAAATGATTCTACCTCATTAATCCCCTTCTCCTTTGGCGTCCATGACCTTCGATGCAAGTATGCCAGAGAACTTCACATCATTCAATCAATCCTTTCTTCTTACAATGATATTTCATCTTCCAATGCATACTTTGTTCTCTTCATCTGTTTCTTTCTTCAATTTATCTTTAGCCCCACCTCGTGTGATATTTCATGAATTCTGGTAAGCAACCATTGCAAATCCTGTGGTGTTCTGCTAAGAAGGACAGCATCATCAGCATACTGTAGGTCTGCTAAACTCCTTTCACCAGTCCAGTCCAATCCTTCTTCACCATCTCTGACTGTTCTATACATTAAAAAGTCAAGGAGGAGTATAAACAACATAGGTGACAACACATTCCCTTGGAGTACTCCTCTATTCACTGGACACTCACTTGATAAGACTCCATTAACATTTACTTTGCACTTGCTATGCTCATAAACACTTAATCAAATTTAAATAATTAAGAGAAATTCCATAATAAAGGATTTTCCACATAATTGGCCGGTGCACAATAATAAAGGCTTTTTCATAGTCCAAAAATACTATTCAAAGGGGGATTTCCATATTCTACGCATTGCTGTACAACATGTCTCAAAATGAGAATTTGGTCAGTGCAACTTTTACCTTTCCTAAATCCTGCTTGTTCATCTCTCAGCTTTTCATTAATCTTTCTCTCCAGTCCCTTAAGAATAAGCATACTATATATATTCATAACAACTGACGTAAGTGTTATGCCTCTTTAATTATTGCAATCAGTCAGGTCTCCCTTTTTAGCTATTTTCACCAACACTCCTAACTCCCGTTCATCAGGTTTTTGCCTCTTCATGCCAACATTCTACAAAATAATCCTGTAAGTAGTCTGGGAGTCATTCATTTTCGGCCAGCATCATCTCGACAGGTTATTCCATCGTATCCAGGGGATTTCCATCTCTTTAGTTTTTTTAGGATAGCTTCGACTTCAAACAAACTGAATTCATTCATGGGCACATCAAGGTCTTCAATAATATCAGGTATATCAATCAAATTATTCCATTCGTATTTCCTATTCATGACATCACTAAAGTGTTCCATCCAATGTTACCTTTTTTCATATTGTGTTTTTATAACCGATCCATCTCTCTTTTTGATGGGTGTGTGCTTCATCATCTTTGCTCCTGTAGAGATTTCATTAATAATTCTATGGGTAATTCTTACACCATGGGCACTCCCTGAATTCATAGCTTTGTCAGCCTCATCTGCTTTGCTGTCTAAATATTCTCTCCAGTCATTCGTGGTTTTTCTTTTGACCTCACTATCAATACTCATATACTTGGCATGCTCTACCTTGTAATTCTCATTACTTCCTCAAAAACCTTCAGCAATCAGTTTCTGTCTTTGTCTTCTTTGCATAGTATCCCAAGTATTATTTGAAATCCTTGGCTTCCTCCTTGTAACTACACGTCCCTAAACTTCCCTACCTACTGATTGATATATGTTCTTAATCTCGCACCATTCTTCTTTAATTGTCTGCACTTTGTCTCTCAAAGTCCCTAAGACTGCAAATCGATTCCTACATTCAATAGCAAAGGTTTCTGTGTTCATCTTCTATAAGCTTAGTTGTATCAAACCTAGGTATTCTATCTATATTTCTGTTGGGTGCTTTCATTTTAATTTCAGTGTGGCAATGAGGAGCTGGTGATCATTACCAATATCTGCACCTCTATAGCTTGTTACATTTCTCAGTCTTCCTTATATCTTTATCAATGGCAATGTGATCTATTTGATTTTTGTAATTGCCACATCGTGAAGTCCATGTATACTTGTGGATGTCAATGTGCTGGAAAAGAGTACCCCCAGTAACTAGATTGTTTATTGAAGAAAAACTTAATAATGGGCCCCATTTTCATTTGCAACTTTGCCAAGAACCTCAACACCCATCACATTTTCTATACTTTGATTATTCCTTCCAACTTTAACATTGAAGTCATCAATCACAATTTTCATATCTCTCTTAGGGATCTCGCCTATAAAACTCTGCTATTTACAGCTCTTCATTCCGTTAATGCCTTTTTCTTCTCATGGTGTCATCATCCTTCCTATGCCTTCTATTCCAACTCTATCTCCTCTTCCCATGTAGATATATGTATTGTCTTGGTCTTAGTTCTTCACGAATCCACTTACAACGTTTTTCACTTAAGGTAAAGGTATCCAAACTATATTTCATAAATTCATTATTTACTAGCTGTAACTTCCCAGTCTGATTCATGGTTCTAAAATTCCAATTACAAATTTTAGATTTTTCGTTAGTTTTTATAAACCGGGAGTTTCTTAGCCCTCCGCTACGCCCAGGACTGTGGGCCATTCTTTCATTTTCGCTTCCCATAGACTGACTAAATCCGTAGAAGATTCATTGGCTAAATTCATCAAAGGATAGCCAGTTTCTTGTGATGCACAGTGCCTATCTAAGTAGGGCAAGTTACACCTGCCGGTCCATACAAAAGTCCAGTAAGATCAACCACCAGGCATCAGGAGTAGAGGAGTATCCAGAGCACCAAATGGATACATACTTTTTTTTATCAAATCACAGATGTAATAAAATGACCTTTATTTATAGAACCCAGGCCTCACAGAGAATGGTTAGTGCCATCGTTAAAAGAACTGAAGCAGTTTTTTGAGCATTCAGTTCATAGACAAGTATTATATTCAAGAAATTAATTTGTTATGTATATGGCTATAGTATATATTGAACTGCTCATATTCATTTCTGGTTTTGCACTTGTCCATATTTTTACATTATCAATAGGTTTGATTATCATTTTCTTTGGAAAAAAAATCTTTTTTTTAGTTTTTGTGAATCAATATTTTTTTCTAATGAAATAAATTGTTAAAAATATTTGCATAGAACTATCATTTACCTATATTTCTAGTTAAAATGATTAAGAAAATATAATAATATATATATAATAATAATATAATATATGAACATTTACAAAAACTCTTGCTTAATAACGTAACATTATGAATTTGTAGTTTTAATTAAGTGCTCAAAATTGCCTTACCATTTTTCAAGGTGAAGCAAAATTGGACACTAGATATTCCAACGTTTTTCATTATTTTTATATTCTAAATATTCCTTTAGTATCATTTACTAATTTGTTTTTAGAAATGAGAGTTACTAGTATCATTATTGAGAAGCCCTAAAATGAAGGTGAGGCAATTATTGGACACCCATATTCAATAATTTTGTTAGTGGTATTTAATACTTTTTATAAAGCAAATGTACTAATATTTATAAAGTAATAGGTTGGGCAATTTCTAACAGCATTATAGTTTTCGAAAATTATAAATAGTTTTATAAATATTGCATTTGTCCAATTTTTGCATTACTTGTCCAAAATTGCCTTACCATACTATATTATTATTATTATTATTATTATTATTATTATTATTATTATTATTATTATTATTATTATTATTACCTTCGCCAACTTCAGTGCGAAGGTTATGTTTTGATAGGCGGTGTGTATTTATCTGTTTGTATTTTGTCTGTGTGTTTGATATTTGAAACGAATCTCATAAAATTGGGGGGGATGATTGGCCATGATCCAAGGGCAATTTGAATTTTGTAGTGACTGGGTCTAAAATCAAAGGTCAAAAACGTAATTTTGCCATACCGTTGCCATATTTATTTGAAGCTTCTGACAAATGTGCGTAATTCAATTTACTATCTTGTGATATACAAAATGATATAGGCAAAGGTATGTGCTCTGCCGAGTGCCCATTCTAGTTATTTTTATTATTTTTTATAATTATTATTACTATTATTAGAATTATTATTGTTATTACCATCTAAGCAACAACCCTAATTATAGAAGCACAAGGATTCCAATAAGGAAAAATCTCAATAATAGAGCGTTTGAGTCACTCTATTGGGACCTGAGAGAGAGAGAGAGAGAGAGAGAGAGAGAGAGAGAGAGAGAGAGGGAGAGAGAGCAAATAATGATGTGCTCAACACGAACTTACAATGCTTCAAAATGTTCTCTTTTTCAGTCACTTTTACGTTGGGAAAATTTGTAATCTCCAAATTTCTTCTGTTTATTATTTTCTAAAACTGCTACATCGTTAATTGAGGATTATGAAGAAAGAAGCTTAAGAATTTTTTAGATACAAAATCCTTGACACTCATTTATGAAGTTACGTCCATATTTCCCGAGATTTCTCCATTGTACACAAAAATATGTTGAAAGGCTCAAAGTTCGTGCAAGAACATAGTGTTTGACCATTAAATAAAGAATATATCATTACTATTATCTTCTGGAATCTGTCTGTTTTATATGACGACAGGTAATGGATTAAGAGATAAGAAGTGATATATATATAGATATAACTGGTCAGGCTGAGGATGAACACAAAAGCCCCTTTCTCCACATTGATAAATATTACGAAGGATTCAGAGACAAAGATTTCAATATAAATGAGCAATGAGGAATAGGGTTAAAGCTTTTATATAAAATATATTCCGATGGGTTAAGTGTTTCTTTTTCGTTCGCCTTTATTAGAAAAAACAAGCAACAAACAACAAACACCAATAATATCTGCCAAAGAATTTCCCTCTACAAATATTTAAGAGATTTTGAAAAAAATAACTCTAAAATTCTGCTGACAATATATATATATATATATGCATGTATGTATGTATGTATGTATATATATATATATATATATGCATGTATGTATGTATATATATATATATATTTATATATATGTATATATATATATATATGTGTGTGTGTGTGTGTGTGTGTGTTGGGATACCTAATCGGGATGAAATGGCTTTTGTATCACCATGCTCAGCAAAGCTGTACTAGTCAGGCCCGCCCAAACTAGGTTGGTTTGGTGTGAGTGATCAAAAGAAAATATCCCACCATCACCAATCCGCAATGTCCAGTGTGTTGACGAAAGTTGTTGTTGTTGTTGTGTTTGTGCGTATCGAAGCCATGAAAGGAGAAGTGAAAAAATCTGATTGGAGCTGTATCTTTCGTCTTACTAGTGACATCTTCGGACTCACAATGAGAATGAATCTACGAAGGGATATTTTATCTATACAAGAGAATTGGTTCCCCCATCTATCAGTGTCTTGGTGATTCCTCATAAGGCAGAATTTAGAAAAGAGGATGAGACAGCATTAACGGATAACAGTATTCAGTAATTGTAGTTATTTGTTTAATCTCTCATCTTTTAACCCATGACCCTCCAGGCCCCAACGTTTAGTTATATAATCTACATTCCAAACAATCCTTATAGTTTTTCCTCTTTTGTGAAAAAAGGGTAGAGAAAATATTTTAGGTGTGTTAGTTCTCATAAAATAAATGAAAATTTTATACATTGGTTTCCTATTCATAAACACAATAAATAATTTCATTTCTTATACATTTATAGTATATCATCAACAACAGCACCAATAAATTTTGCTGTTTCTTGTCCACTGCAGGAAAATGGCCTCAGACTTGCCCTTGGCCAATGCGGATTATGTGACAGTTGGATATTTTTGTCTGATCTCTCATAGCAAACCAACCTAGTTTGTGTAGCTCTGACTAATACAGCTTTGCTGATCATGGTGATAATAAATAAACTCTTTCACCACGTTAAGGTATTCCTAAAATTATGTTCTTATAAAGCGCAAGACCTCCCAAATAGCTCAGGGCTACAGAGGTAGCTGTCCCTAATGGGTAGGTAACCTTAGCAAACTGCATCTACATTGTAGTTCACAAAATTCTTCGCTGCAAAATATGTGAACTTTCACGAGCCATGCATTACTTTGAATATGAATTCGGTAAACTTTGAAATATTCAGGCCCAGAGTTTTGTAAACTTGCTTCCTTGTCGCTTCCTGCGTCTTGTTCCAAAATGCTTTGGGCTTCAGTTGGAATTTTCTAGACAAGTTCAACGCTCACAAAAGTGAAGGTTAAAAAAAACAATGAAATGCATATTCTTCGTCTATTAGTTCCATAAAACACATCTCAACTTTCTTGGTCTTTTTGAAATCTAAATAGTAATGGGTATGGTTTTGTAAATACAAAAAATTACTCTCTCTCTCTCTCTCTCTCTCTCTCTCTCTCTCTCTTTTATATATATATATATATATATGTTTATATATATATATATATATATATATGTATATATATATATACATATATATATATATATATATATATTTATATATACACATATATATATATATATATATAGATAGATATCTATATATATATATATATATATATATTTATATATAACAGTATATATACACACACATACACACACACACATATATATATATATATATATATCTGCGTGTGTGTGTATTACAACCACGGAAGAAAAATGAAAAGACTTGATTGGAGTTATTAATTTCGTTCATTAGGGATATCAACAGACTTAACAACGAAAATTCATTTACAAAGACATCGTTTTTATACAGAAAGGGATCCCACGGCTGGCACTTCTTTGAAAAAATCCAGAGAAGTGAGATTTTAGGTAAAAGTATAATAGCTGATTAACGGAAAACAGAATAAAGTAAAAAATCCTTCGAGAAGGTAAAAGACTAACATCATTTTTTTTTTTCAAATTACGTCCAAAAACTTTAGAATTCTGTAAGAAGTAAAAAACTCCTTCCAGAAGAGTAATAGAAAAAACATTGATGATTCTAAACTTTTAAACATCCCGTGACGACATGCAGTGTGTTTATATATCTACTAATCTCATGTAATCTCCTCCATGTGTTCATTTGATGTAATGAAAACATCAGAGATTCACTTTGGGAGATTAAATATATTCCAGGCACTAATGACTATAACCATATTAATATAACCAACCTCATTTACATTACGAGAGAGAGAGAGAGAGAGAGAGAGAGAGAGAGAGAGAGAGAGAGAGAGAGTGAGTTAAGCAGGATATATACTGATTCAATACATGTCATATGTCAGGTGAGCTAAGCCCCTGTCCAAAGCCTTGATTTCTTGGTTTATAATTAAACTGTCCAAGCCAACACAGACCATATTGAATGAAAAAAAAGGAGGTCTGGTGAGGACACATATTTCATAAGAATACCTGCTATTCCTACTTCTCTTCCGCCTTTTTCAAAGTATTTATAGTTTATATTTGGAAGAGTTATTTTATTGTATATACTGTTCTTAGAATATTTCATATTAATTTTTCATTACTTCTCTTGTAGTTTATTTCCTCATTTCCTTTCCTCACTGGATTATTTATCCATATTGGAGCCCTTGTGTTTATAGCATCCTGTTTTTTAAACTAGGATTGTAAATAATAATAATAATAATAATAATGACAATAATAATAATAATAATAATAATAATAATAATAATAATAATAATAATAATAATAATATAGTATGGTAAGGCAATTTTGGACAAGTAATGCAAAAATTGGACAAATGCAATATTTATAAAACTATTTATAATTTTCGAAAACTATAATGCTGTTAGAAATTGCCCAACCTATTAAATATACAGTTCGGAAAGTTTTCACAAATCTGATTTAGTGTAGATTAGAGAGATGATTTAATTCTGTCAAAATCACTTTTTCAATGTCTGTGTCTTTCAGCATTTATCAAAAGCAATTTTAATTCAAATTAAATTAAGTAATCATTGAAGGGACAATTTATCCGAGAGTAAATGACATAATTGAATCTCTTGAACAACAAATTGAAACGGGTTTAAACTTCTATTATATGTAAGTTTTAATTTTCTGAGGCCTCTTTTTTTTCCTGAAACTTGCTTCACTCGGAGGGATATTTTAAATTTTAATGTACTAATGTTTTTATATTTTTTAATTTTTTTTTATATACAATTTCTCCTTCTTTAGCAAATTAGAAAATAATTTGAGTAAAAATTTTATTTTTCATGGTAGTGTTCAGATTTAGCCTTAAAATCATGGTCATTATATAAGGCCTTAGACATGTCCTTTCACTTACATCATTTTATGGTCTATCTATGCCAGTCTACACTCGCAAATTTTCTTAGTTCGTCAATCCACTGCCTTCTCTTCCTTCCTCTGCTTCTTTTGCAATCTCTAGGGATACATTCTGTTATTTTAATGTCCATCTACTATCTTCCATTCTCATTAAATGTCCTGTCCATGTTCATTTATATTTCTTACATGTTTTATAATATCCTCTAGTTTAGTTTGCTCCTGTGTGTATGCTGCTCTGTTTTTGTCTCTTAATGTTATTCCCATCATTATTCTTTCCCTAGCTTTCCTAGTTGTAAATAGCTCATATTCTAAAGCTTTGTCAGGCTCCAAGTTTCTGATGCATGAATTAATAATTTTAGGATCATTTAATTGAATACTTTTGTTTTTTAAAAAAATGGCATTTTACTTTTCATAATCTCAAGTTGTTTACCAAAAGCTCTTCATCCCAAGCTTATCCTTCTCTTAAGTTTGGTTTTGTTTCCTGGGGAAACACCTACTGTACTACTTAGGGCACCGCATCACTCCTGAAGGAGTCCATCCCCTCCCTGAGAAGGTAGCAGCCGTTCAGAACTTCCCCATGCTCTCGACCATCAGAGCACTGCAGGAATTCTTGGGCATGATCAATTATTATCACCGTTTTCTGCCTGCCATTACCGCCACTCTTGGTCCCTTCTACGCCTCCCTCAAGGGCAAGCCAAAAGACCTGAAGTGAGGTCCCCTTCCGCAACGCAAAGAATGTCCAATCAACTTCTGCTGCTCTCACTTTTCCCGTCCCACATGCCCCTCTCATTCTCTCCACCGATGCCAGCGACGTCGCTATTGGTGCAGTACTCAAACAGGTGGATAACGGCTACCCCACCCATTGGCTTTCTTCAGCAGAAAATTGTCCAAGACAGAATCGGGTTATTTTATCTTCGATCGCAAATTGCTGGTAGTGTACTAGGGTCTCTGTCACTTTCGCCATTTCTTAAAAGGTACGCCCTTCGTCATTCGCACAGACCACATGCCTCTGCTGCACGCCTTCACTCGACAATCTCAAGCCTGGTCCGCCCGTCAATGCTGACATCTCTCTGCCGTGGCTGAGAACAATTGCACCCTTCAACGCGTCCCTGGGAAAATGAATCCCGTTGCCGATGCCCTGTCAAGAAATACGTTGGCTGCCGCTGAACTGGGATTGGATTACAACGCCCTAGGTGAAGCTCAATGACAGGATCCAGAGTATCAAGCATGTAGGACATCCTGCAGATCCCTCCGTTGGGAAGAGTCCCCACGACGACTCCAACACCACCCTCCTCTGTGACGTCAGTACTGGTATACTGCGACCGTGGATTCCTGCTCCCATGCGCCGACATGTGTTTGATTTCATTCACGGCCTTTCACATCCCTCGCGCCATTCTACTGCACAGCTGCTGAAAACAAAGTTCATTTGGCATGGCATTACGAAGGATGCTAAGGATTTGCTTCGCACCTGTACTTCTTGCCAAACCTCCAAAGTACATCGACACACGGATTCAGGAGTAGGCATCTTTCCACAACCTCAGTGTCGTTTCGCCCACATTCACGTCGATGTTGTAGCCCCCTACCCACAACACAAGGACATTGGTACCTGTTTAGCATCATCGACCGCTCCACACGTTGGCATGAAGCCATTTCTATGGAAACTGCAATGTTTGTCTAATGTACATATGCCTTCCTCTCAGATATGGATAGCAAGATTTGGTATCCCTGAACATATTACTTTTGACAGGGGTACCACTTACACCTCTCAATTGTGGACATTATTAGAGAATCTCCTGGGCACACCCTACATCAGACAACTGCCTAAAACCCCGCTGCTAATGGAATGGCTGAACGTTTTCATAGCAAGGACTCCAACTGGTTTACTCAGCTGCCCTGGGTCCTCCTGGGACTAAGGACCACTCCTAAAGACACCCTGGACGTCTCAGCAGCTTAAATGGTGCATGGCGACCCGTTGGTTGTCCCTGTCAAATTTTTTTCCTTCTGCAACCTCCTCTGACGATGTCCAGTGCATACGTTATGTCGCTGGAAAATTTACTCCATGCCCCCAGACTTACAAGCCCCCAGCAAAGCATCACATAACGACAGACTTGCACTCTGCCACCCACGTCTTCCTACATAACGACACTAGCAAGCCACCGCTAACACCCCCTTACACGAGACTTATCCTTTTGATCCGACGCAATCCGAAAACATTCCTACTAAGCATTCGTGGCAAAGAAGACTGAGTCTCCGTTGATCGTCTAAAACCTACTTATCTATTGCCAGATGACCCGCCTACAGTTCACCTCTCTAAGGGAGGACACCCTATTTAACATGTACAATATGTCCTTTTTAGGGGGGGAGCCATATACTACCCGTGTGTTACACGAGCGTACATAGTAACGACATTTTTCTTATTTGTATATAGTATCCTTTGTATCTTCGCTCTCCCCTCGCAACGACAGCAATTTGTTTAATCATGTCTGCATACTCCATTGTTAACTGTTAACAAAACGGGTTGCCGGTTTAACAAGAAATAGCTTGTCTGTATTTTGTGACCTTCTTACCGGGACCTTGTGTGTGAATATACTCGATGTGTCGTAATAATGTCACTCAGTTGCTTTCATCTCGCCTTTGGGTCACATCCTAATCTTGGCTCGTACATTATATTCTATGTCATGTCCAAATCTATTTATATTCAGGTAATTCTCAAAACCTCTTGGAAATGGCATTGTTGAAAATTGGGCCAAAGAAACATCTTAATTCATTGTAATTCACAGGGAAGATTCAGGTCTCTTGTTCTTAAAGAGGCTGAGTTCAAAGGAAGTGAATTCTTCCAGTTGGAGAAAAAGATCTTCATAATACAAAGTTTTCCTTCCTTAAAAAGATTAGTGGATATTGAAGCTCAGTCAGGTTTTTTCTTTCAATTGTTCCTCCAGGTTTTTTCTTTCAATTGTTCCTCCAGGCTCTTCATTTAGGCACGAACTTTTTCCTTTTCTTTTTGAGGGGGGAGGGGGCAAGTTGGAAAGACTCATTTTTTTCCAAAGAGAACTTTTCCAATAAGGATAAAATAGAAAATCAGGTTTTTATTGAATACTCTTCTAGTTTCTTCCATTGATTTTCCGATTCTGGAATAGAGTTTCAAGCTCAATTAGCCATAAATAATATAATTTCCTTTTCATTTCAGTTATGATTTATTTCTCTTGAGGAACTAAAACAATGGAAGTTCGTGTTTCGAATATATTTCTATTTAACCAAATTATTCTTTTGGATCGTTCCTATTTACGCCATGCATTATATTTATATATATAGATATATATATATATATATATATATGTATATACATATATATATATATATATATATGCATACACCTCTCCTCTCCTCTCTCTCTCTCTCTCTCTCATATCAACTACACTCTTAAGGGGGTTTACCAAACGTCTGCCAGATGATTAGCAGTATGAAATAAATAAATATGGCCAAATGCTTCTCCTATGAAGAATAATTTTTTGATGTTTTTTTGTATAATTGTTTTATTGTCATATGAAAAGAATTACCAATAGTAAGTGGTTTACTACACAGCCTCCTCTTGATGTTTCAAAGTATGTCCGTATATTGAAAAATCTGAAGTTTCAATCTGTGAAAGATCCTACTTTCAAAAATATTATAGTCAATCCTTTTTTTAAGTTTGGAAATTGAAAACATACTCTCAAAATAGTCATTAAAATCGTAATCATTTCAAACGTCAGAGTCAAAGTTGTGGTGTGATCGATTTTGCATTTAAGTGACCTTGGAACAACTGGGTATCCTTCTTGGCTAACAAACCTCCGTGAGAGAAACATCACCTCTCTTTGCCATCAAGAAATCAGGGAGGCAGGACCATGGGACATACCCTCCACAAGGGAGGAACCAAAGTCCTTTTCACTAAGGTAAGGCGTCTGATTTTGAGATCCTCATCATCCTTACCCAACCTTCCATCCCTTCCTAATCACATCCTATTTTTTTTTTCTTTTATCCTTTAAAGAAAGATCCTACCCACTGTACCTTTTATCCTATTCCTTATGTTCCAACCACGTGTGCCGTTTGCTCCTAACCTTAATTAATTCACCCTGTGACAGTGTTGATTTCCATGTGTAGTGTTTAAATTCCTAAGGTTGCTCTTTTACTTAATTTGCTTAAAGGTTTTAACCACACTACTTCATCATGTTCTCAGCCTGTAGAAGTAAGTGTTTGGTTGATAGTTTGATTTATTTCCCTTTCCAGGGAATGAGATCGCGGTGCTGAAAACCTTCCACGGTCTACTATTAACTCCGAGTGAGCACGTGACAATCCAATTCCATTGAAGTACCTCATGGTTTACTTAAAATAAACAATAATTATCTGTTGTGCTCCCCTTTTTACTAAATGTTATTTAAATGTTGTAAATATATCTGTTTAAATATATCTGTCTTATTGCCGACTGGCGACCTTACTAGTATTCTTTGTCTTTGTGTTCTCCCAGAGTTGCTAATGCAAGGCCGGACTCACAAACATACAAGGGGATGACAATATATATATATATATATATATATATGTGTGTGTGTGTGTGTGTGTGTGTGTGCACATACTTTACACATGAATATGTGCCTTACAATTTAAATGTCCGTATTCCCAGAACCTTTAGGTTATTATTATCGACCACTTTATTATACTATGCAAATCTCTACTGAGGGACATTCAAATGGAACCGGCTACTTTTTGCTGTCGGAATTTCACAAGGTTATAAACATGGCGGTCGGGATGAACCACAAACACAAACACACACACACACACAGACACACATGCTAATGACGTCATCGTGAGCGTTTTGTTTAGTCAGGCGACCAACTATATTGTTCTCGGGGTGATACAGGAGATTGAGAGATAATATTTAAAGTGAGCGTTTAATGATACGTTTTTACACTGTTAAAATCCTTTTATTTGTACCGTTATGGAGGTAAGAGGTAAATTTCCCTTTTATACATATTTTTCAAATTCAGGCGAGCAACTATGTTGTTCTCGTGATGATACGGGAGATTAAGAGATAACATTTAAAGTAAGCTCTTAATGATAGAATTTTATATTGTTAAAATCTTTTTATTTATGCCATAATGGAGATAAGAGATAAATTTTCCTTTTTTTTTTTCAATCTCGAGATTATGTTTAATCAGGCGAGCAACTATGATTATTAGGTAAAACATAAAGTAAGCGTTTGACTATACATATTTATATTGTTAAAAGCTTATTTTTAACATCATAAATGGACATTTAATATATATTATCCTTTTTAAAACATTTTTTCAACCTTTGCATAAGTGGGGAATGAGAATAGACCATTGGAAAAAGTAATACCATTTAGATTTGCTATAATGGGTTTACATAACGGGTAGGCCTCACGAGTAAGGCTTACTTTGGAATATCTGAATCAGGAGGAATATATGTTTCATATATAATGACATTTATTGATAAAAAATTGAAAATGGGCTGAAAAATATTAACAGCATTAATTAAATAGTATTTCTAAGCACGAGCAGCCTGATGTACTCTCTCTCTCTCTCTCTCTCTCTCTCTCTCTCTCTCTCAAGTCATGAAGAAAATAATTTTAAATTAATGTTGCCAAGCATTAGAAGGATGATACTCTCTCTCTCTCTCTCTCTCTCTCTCTCTCTCCTCTCTCCTCATCGCAAACTACGAGGAAACTGAGTCAGCATCCGCCTCGATAAGTCAAAATCTCGAATTATTTCTTTGGTGTTTCTGCAGACGCTCGATTTATATCATGAACCCTTTAGGTTATTTCCTTAAGGATTTTCTTTGCCAATTTCTGACTCAGTATCGGATTGCTTCTCAAGGAAAGGTGTCGAGTTTAATGTGTATTTGTGTATATGTGTATTCGTATGTATATACATACATATATAAATATACACTGTCTACACACACAAAACAACACAAACACAAATACACACACACACGTACATATATATATATATATATATATATATATATATATTTTTTTTTTTTTTTTTTTTTCCTGTCATGCTGAATAGTCACCACTCTAAAAACAACAATCTCCTACAAATTCCCCAACACTAGCTTGTTGTAGTTAGGAAACGGGGAATGGGTGTGTGGGAAGAGTTGAATTTGTGTGTGCATTTGTGTTCTTATCTATATAAACATTTTTGACGGATTGCGTACATTAGTATATATACATTATTGGTCACATTCTCTTAAACAAACATTATTAAAAAAAAATGTGAAGCATTATCGTAAATAAACAAAGAAAATATGTTGATTATACTAGATATCAATTATGACTATCCCAATATGATGACAACCCACTGCACATTGCATTAACGACAATGAGATATAATGAGATGATCTTTTGTGACTTTATAATATTGTAAGATAATTGCCAGATTTGATTTCTCAATAGATATGAATCATTGTTTTTTAAACCACTTTAGTCTTGATATATTTCATTTATTTTTTATGTTATAGTTTGTTGTTTAATGTCCATCGCATCATCTAAAGACTATCTGTCACATGGAATACCAATTTAAAGAACTGTTTTAAACTAGTTTTTGTTTTTAAAATATTTTTTATCAACTGTTCATTTCTTCTCTTGTAGTTTATTTATGTATATCCTTTCCTTTATGGGCTATATTTTCCCTGTCGAGGCTTCGGGGCTTGTAGCATCCTGGTTTTCCAACTAGGGCGGTGGCTTAGCTTGTAATAATAATAATACATACATACATAAATACATATACCAAGGCACTTCCCCCAATTTTTTTTTTTGGGGGGGCGTAGCCGACATCAACAAAGAAACAAAAACAAAAAGGGGACCTGAACTCTCCATGTTCCTCCCAGCCTAACAAGGGACTTAACCGAGTTCAGCTGGTACTGCTAGGGTGTCACAGCCCACCCTCCACATTATCCACCACAGATGAAGCTTCATAATGCTGAATCCCCTACTGCTGCTACCTCCGAGGTCATCTAAGGCATCGGAGGCAGCAGCAGGGCCTACCGGAACTGCGTCACAATCGCTCGCCATTCATTCCTATTCCTAGCACGCTCTCTTGCATCGCTCACATCTATCCTCCTATCACCCAGAGCTTCCTTTACTCCATCCATCCACCCAAACCTTGGCCCTCCCCTCGTACTTCTCCCATCAACTCTTGCATTCATCACCTTCTTTAGCAGACAGCCATTTTCCATTTTCTCAACATAGCCAAACCACCTCAACACATTCATATCCTCTCTAGCTGCTAACTCATTTCTTACACCCGTTCTCACCCTTCGTTCCTAACCCTATCTACACGAGATACACCAGCCATACTCCTTAGACACTTCATCTCAAAAACATTCAATTCCTGTCTCTCCATCACTTTCATTTCCCACAACTCCGTTCCATATATCACAGTTGGTACAATCACTTTCACATATAGAACTCTCTTTACATTCATGCCTAACCCTCTATATTTTACTACTCCCTTAACTGCCCCCAACACGTTGCAACCTTCATTCACTCTCTGACGTACATCTGCTTCCACTCGACCATTTGCTGCAACAACAGACCCCAAGTACTTAAACTGATCTACCTCCTCAATTAATTCTCCATTCAACATGACATTCAACCTTGCACCACCTTCCCTTCTCGTACATCTCATAACCTTACTCTTACCCACATTAACTCTCAACTTCCTTCTCTCACACACTCTTCCAAATTCTGTCACTAATCGTCCAAGCTTCTCTTCTGTGTCTGCAACCAGTACAGTATCATCAGCAAACAAAAACTGATTTACCTCCCATTCATGGTCATTCTCTTCTACTAGTTTTAATCCTCGTCCAAGCACTCGAGCATTCACCTCTCTCACCACTCCATCAACATGCAAGTTAAACAACCACGGCGACATCACACATCCATGTCTCAGCCCCACTCTCACCGGAAACCAATCACTCACTTCATTTCCTATCCTTACACATGCTTTACTACCTTTGTAGAAACTTTTCACTGCTTGCAACAACCTTCCACCAATTCCATATAACCTCATCACATTCCACATTGCTTCCCTATCAACTCTATCATACGCTTTCTCCAGATCCATAAACGCAACATACACCTCCTTACCTTTTGCTAAATATTTCTCGCATATCTTCCTAACTGTAAAAATCTGATTCATACAACCCCTACCACTTCTAAAACAACCCTGTATTTCTAAGATTGCAGTCTCTGTTTTATCCTTGATCCTATTAATCATTACTCTACCATACACTTTTCCAATTACACTCAACAAACTAATACCTTTTAAATTACAACACTTGTGCACATCTCCCTTACCCTTATCTAGTGGTACAATGCATGCACAAACCCAATCTACTGGTACCATTGACAACACAAAACACATATTAAACAGTCTCACGAACCATACAAGTACAGTCACACCCCCCTCCTTCAACATCTCAGCTCTCACACCTTCCATACCAGATGCTTTTCCTACTCTCGTTTCATCTAGTGCTCTCCTCACTTCATCTATTGTAATCTCTCTCTCTTTCTCATCTCCATTCACTGGCACCTCAACACCTGCAACAGCAATTATATCTGCCTCCCTATTATCCTCAACATTCAGCAAACTTTCAAAATATTCCGCCCATCTTTTCCTTGCCTCCTCTCCTTTTAACAACCTTCCATTTCCATCTTTCACAGTCTCTTCAATTCTTGAGCCAGCCTGCCTTACTCTCTTCACTTCTTTCTAAAACTTCTTCTTATTCTCTTCATATGAATGACCCAATCCCTGACCCCGCCTTATGTCAGCTGCCCTCTTTGCCTCACGTACCATGCGCTTTACTTCCACATTTTTTTTCTTTACATTTTTCATACTTCTCTATACTATTACTCTGCAGCCATTCTTCAAAAGCCCCCTTTTTCTCTTCCACTTTTACCTTCACTCCTTCACACCACCATTCACTGCCCTTCCTCATGCTGCCTCCAACAACCTTCTTTCCACACACATCACTTGCAATCCCAAAAAAATTATCTTTTACTAACTTCCATTCCTCCTCTAAATTACCAGTTTCTCTTACTTTCACTTCGTCATATATCATTTTCAACCTTTCCTGATATTTACTTTTTACACCTGGTTTTATTAGCTCTTCAACCCTCACTAGCTCCCTTTTACATCCACCTACTCTATTCCCCTATTCTTTTGCTACAACTAATTTTCCTTCCACCAAAAAATTATCAGACATACTGTTAGCCATACCCCTAAACACGTGCACGTCTTTCAATCTTCCAAACATTCTTTTAGTTATCAATACATAATCCATTAATGCCCTTTCTACTACTCTTCCGTTTGCCACTCTTACCCATGTATACTTATTTTTATCTTTCTTTTTGAAAAAGCTATTACTTATCACCATCTCTTGCTCATCACACAGATCTACCAGTCTCTCACCACTCATTTTCACCTGGTACGCCATAGTTCCCAATGACACCTTCTACCTCTCCAGCGCCCACTCTAGCATTTAAGTCACCCATGACAACTACATAATTCCTTCTACCCAGTCCTTCTACACACCTAGTTAATTCATTCCAGAACTCATTCCGCTCTTCTTCACCTTTCTCACTACCTGGCCCATACGCACTGACAAACGCCCAACATTCCCTACCCAACCTAACCCTTACCCACATTAACCTAGATGATATCTCCTTCCATTCCACTACTTTACCTGTCATCCATTCACTCAGCAATAAAGCCACACCCTCTCTCGCTCTTCCCCTTTCAATCCCAGACACTCTACCAGACATTTCACCAAACATCACTTCACCCTTTCCTTTTATCTTCGTCTCACACAAAGCCAATACATCCATCCTTCTATTCCTAAACATACTTCCAATTTCACATCTTTTACTCTCTATCGCACTACATCCACACACATTCAAACACCCGAAAACTAGAGTGCGGGGAGCAGTCACTCTTCCCCCAGCTCCATCTCTTTGTCGATGTCTCACAGGATGTAGATACAGGAGAGGAGGTTCCTAGCCCCCTCGTCCTGTCCCTTTTAGTCTCCTCTTACGACACGCAGGGATAACGTTGGCGCTATTCTTGTTCCAAGTATTACTACGAACAGAAGGACTCATCTGTTGACATAAAGTAAATGGAAATCAACAAGAACAAAAAGAAGAATAAATATAACATAATTTACTCCATCTTCCTTATTTACAGATATGTTTGTTCTTCAGACCTTTTGATATTTTCCTTCTTTCCCCCCCCCCGGCAAAAAAAAACAAAAAAAAAATTCTTTCCAGTTATGTAGTATACAAAATCAGTATGTAAAATTATCGACCTTCTTATATACTGTATATTTAATTAATCATCAATATCCACCTCCCCTAGAGAGTAAATGTTTCAATTCCTCGATAACCCTTCCCCGACTTTCGGCCTCTTATTTCAGTCCCCCTTTTACTGAGGCCTTTTGCGATTCCTGACACCTGTTAATTATCCCTGACAAGTCCAGTGCCACTATACTCAGTGGATCAGCTCATCTCCCGAATAAGAAAAATTTGATGCACGAAGCGATGCTCTTATTTCAAGACAAAGGGAAAGTTGCTGATATTATTATTATTATTATTATTATTATTATTATTATTATTATTATTATTATTATTATTATTATTATTATATTATTATTATTATTATTATTATTATTATTATTCCAACCCTTGTTGGACAAGCAGGATCCTATAACCCAAGGGTTCAAAAAGGGTTAAATAGCCCTATGAGGATGGAAACAAGGAATAAATAAAATATAAAAGAGGTTATTAACAATTAGATCTTTCTTATATAAACTATGAAATCTTCATAAAAACAATAGGAAGAGAAATAAGAGAGAATAGTGTGCCTGACTGTACACTCGAGCAAGAAAACTCTCAAAGGTAACTATAATTGTTATTATTATTGTTATAATTGTTATTATTATTAATAATAATAATAATTATATTTATCTGCAAACAACTGCATTTACAATTCCTCGCCTTAAATAAAACTAATGAATGACAATAACACCGAAAGAGTCTTTGCTTGAAGCCTTCCTTTGGAAAGACTAATGGAGCTCTTGCAAGCAGCATTAGCGTAAAGCAGCGCTTCAAAAAAGTCTGACTTACTTTAGTTTTTTCAAAGGAAAGTCTCCGGGCGATGTACTTTGAGAGAGAGAGAGAGAGAGAGAGAGAGAGAGAGAGAGAGAGAGAATTCGTCAAAGATAGTATTGGAATATTTCCCTTATATAATAAGGAGCAAATGTCTCTGTGTATGTATATATATATATATATATATATATGTGTGTGTGTTTATATTATATATATATATATATATATAGTTTTTTCAAAGGAAAGTCTCCGGGCGATGTACTTTGAGAGAGAGAGAGAGAGAGGAGAGAGAGAGAGAGAGAGAATTCGTCAAAGATAGTATTGGAATATTTCCCTTATATAATAAGGAGCAAATGTCTCTGTGTATGTATATATATATATATATATATGTGTGTGTGTGTGTGTGTGTTTATATATATATATATATATATATATATGTATATATATATATATATATATATATTATAATATAAATATTATAATATATATATTTTTCCTCTCATGCTGAACGGCAACAACTCCCACAGGTTGCCCAAGCTAAAGCGTTGTAGTAAGTAAAGGTGGAGAGCTTGAGAAGGGTACAATCTGTGTGGGCGCCTGTTGTCATTTTTGACAGGTCGCACACAGTAGTTTTTCAACAATGTTGTTATTTTAAACTCTAAAAAATATAGGGAAACAGTAACTAAAGAAACAGACAAATGTATAGATAAATAGGTCGAAAGAAAGAAAGACAGATAGAAGGACTAAAATGTATGACTTACAGATAGATATTCTAATTTCCTATTCCGAGTAATAACATAATACCAAACTAACCTTCATAGAAAATGGGAAAATAAGTAAGAATGTAATTAGCTGTCTAGAAAGGCCTCTTACTGCCAGCATCCATCTCAGATAAATTTCGGAGAGGAGACTAAGAATCAACAGCTTCCATCTCTCTCTCTCTCTCTCTCTCTCTCTCTCTCTCTCTCTCTCTCTCTATTTTTTTCATTTAGTTTCTATTTATCCTTACATGAATTAAGGTTTACTGTCAAAATGTTACAAATTACCTTTTGCCTTTTGGATCAGAATATGCTCTTGATAGTTTGCTATTTTTTGTGAAAGAGAGAGAGGAGAGAGAGAGAGGAGAGAGAGAGAGAGGAGAGAGAGAGAGAGAGAGTTTTTATGCTATTTTCACTCATATGTTTGTTGAATTCAAAGTAGTGGGTATGCAATATTTATGGTTAAAGGTCATGTTAAAAGAGGAACATTCAATTATTATTATTATTATTATTATTATTATTATTATTATTATTATTATTATTATTATTATTATTATTAGTATATTATTATTATTATTATTATTAATTAATGATTAATTATTATAGTTATCACGTGATTCTTCAATGCAAAGTCATTTGAAATTATGAGAAATCTAAAAGATTTTTATGGTGATTTTTCGTGCTCCAAAATCAATTAGAATCTTCTAAAGAAAACTTCTTTGAAAAGTTTCCTATTAAAGAAAAATTCTATATATTTTTCTTGTTTATCATGAAAGTTTACTAAAAATGGAAAGAACTTTTTTTTTCGACTTTCGTTTCATAGGAAAATTGGAAATTCTCAAAATTTAGTGAGAGGAGAAAATGAGAGAAAAGAAATCATTTTTGCATATGTCTCCTATTCGTTTCTGTTTTGGTTATGTGTATAATACCAACAGTAATTTTCCATTTTATATTTAGAAAAAAAAAAAAAAACGATAATCTATTGACAAATGAATCCGAACACGAAATATTCCACACTCCAGAAAAGGTTTTCTGACAGGAATCTCTGGTAATCAAAATACGATTTTTTTTTTTTTTGTGTCACGTTTATCTATTTTTTATTCAATTGTTTATTAATGGTGTCACAGGCCACTCTTGAATGGTAAAAGCATGGGAAAGTGACATTTTCCTGGCAGGACAATGTCCTAGAGACTAACACGTATGTATATGATCAACGACCAAAGCGCCTCTCCAACCAAGCTGGGACCAGGGGGGGCCAGGCAATTGCTGCTGATGACCCAGCAGGTAGACATAAAGGCTTCCACAAAATAGGATGATGAGGTTGAATAACTAAATAAACTAACGAAAATTTGAGCGGGACTCGAACTCCAGTCTGTCAAACACCAGGATGATACGTTACCAATATGCTACTACAACCATAAGGAGATTAATTATACCCTTCTGATAGGTACCAGTTTTAATTTGTGTGTGGGGGGGGGGGGGAGGGGGAAGGTGAACTTTGATAATTATTTCTCGTCAGAAATGTTCTTAAGGACAAGGAAACCTTATGATGGAACAGTAGAAATTATATCTCAAAGCTCAGAATTTGATATTTCTTGTTGAATAGATTTCCTAAATGTTATGTCATTGCGAATATGTTATAAGTTTATAAAAAAGCTTTATGTATATATATATATATATATAATATATATTCTTATTAATTTAGGGAAAAATAAGCAAACCTCTATAACATATATTATGATTTTTTTAAATGTACACTAAAAGGGAATAAAATAAGCAATAATTTCCATCTTATTAATTTTATTAACATTTCTAAACATATCCTACCGTAGGGTTGTGGTAGCCTATTGGTAACGTCTCTGTCACTCGGAAATGATAATCACCCACAAAATTGCCCAGTGTGGTAGTTAAGAAAGTGTATGGGGGGGGGGCTAATTGTATGTCTGTGCATATCTACCTAAATATTCAGCCGTCATTATTGACGGATCGCTTACACTAGTTTGATGATAAGTTTGATTTTTCCTAGTTCTAAAGGGAAATTTCGTTTAACCTTAATTTTGTGTACTTCCTGTGCAAGGGGAAATTGCATGAGCTGTTGAAGCCACACTTTACAGTTAGGAGGCAGTACTGACTTAACTTCTACCATTTGGGCCAAGATCTCGCTTAATTACCAAGTTAGAGAATCTTCCATTTTCCTTTTTTTATCCTGTTTCTCTTTTATGCGTTTGTTGTGTTTCGGACATACATACATGCATACAAAACTTCCTCACTTGATTAGACAAACTCCAATTCTCACTTAATTACCTGTGTCTTTACATATTGCCTATTATTAACTACAGCACTGTAATTTTTCAGTGGTTACTTTCCTCTTGGTAAGAGTAGAAGAGAATTTTTAGCTAGGGTAAGCAGCTCTTCTAGGAGAAGGAAACTCCAAAATCAAACCATTGTTCTATAGTCTTGGGTAGTGCCATAGCCTCTGTATCATGGTCTTCTACTGTCTTCGGGTAGAGTTCTCTTGCTTGAGGGTACACTCGAGCATACTATTCTATGTTTCCTTATTGTTTTTCCCCACTGGACCATTTTCCCTGTTGGATCCCTTGAGCTGATATCATCCTGCTTTTCTAACTGTGGTTGTAGCTTAGATAATAATAATAATAATAATAATAATAATAATAATAATAATAATAATAATAATAATAATAATAATAATAATAATAATAATAATAATAATAATATAATGTATAACAACTGTTGGCGGACAACTAACTCCAACTGTTCGTAAATCCAAACTTTATTTCTCAGAACTGTACATTCCCAACAGCATGTTACCCAACGACATGTGACCCAACGAAGTGGAACTTATTCCAGAAAATGATTTATCCTTCTACTTTGGAGGTCAGTCCAATAAAACAGTTCCCTCATTAGCAAAAACTTCGTACAAATCATGAAAGAAAAAGAAGAACATTGTCCAAATAACAACAGTTTGAAATTCAACGAAGATGTAACTGACTGGAATTGAACATCAATCACTAAGGCTTTGGTTCTAATCTCATTTTAATATTGGTTTTCGATATCATAGCGTCTGTTATTGCAGGGGGATTTTACAATAGGTAAATTGAGTTTAATGCCTTGTCTATACATAAGTATCGGGGTTGATTCTTCAATTACTCTGGTATTATGAAAAATCAATTGGTTCATGTTACAGCATACACAAACACACACTCTCTCTCTCTCTCTCTCTCTCTCTCTCTCTCTCTCTCTCTCTCTGGGTTGTCTGCTATGTATAATAATAATTTTATAGATCTGATGTAACAACTTTCCAACTGTATAGAAGTCGGGATATTTTGAATTCTGTCGATATATACCGGGACGCCGTTCTAGTCTGATAGTCCGATTATTATTATTATTATTATTATTATTATTATTATTATTATTATCCAAGCTGCGACCCTAGTTAGGAAAGCAAGCTGCTAAAAGTGCAAGGGCTCCAACCGGAAAAAAATAACCCAGTGAGGAAATGAACTAAGAAAATCAATAAACTACATAAGTAATATATAATGAATATTGAACATCATAAGACTAATAACAACGTCTAAATACATCTTCCATAAATAAACAATGAAGATCAAGGGACCATAAATGGAAGATTAAAGGAGACCCCATCTGTCACTTTTGGTCTTTTGGTCTCAAAAAGAGACCACAGAGTAATGGACGAGACCCATCGAAGATTTCATTAATTAAAGCGTCTTCCTTCTTTCTCTTTTATCGCCACTTACAAAATGTTATTCCTCATCAGGCTCTATTCTATGGGACCTTTGCCGGGGGGGGGGGGGACTCCCGAATACCGGAGATATATAAAGTATTAAAGTTATTGTCGCCTTGACTCTTCCTTTGTAGTATTTGCTCTTTATCGTGGTCTTTTTATTTTTATTTTGCATCATACTACCTTTATTAACAATATATATATATATATATATATATGTGTGTGTGTGTGTGTATATATATATATATATATATATATATATTTCTTTCCTATCACGCTCCGAGGCTTTGCAGATGTATGACTACTCGGTCTCTCCCCATCCCTTGAAGAGTGAGGATAGGGAGTAGGTATATCCCGGTGATATGGTGTCTATGCCCCGAGAGGTATAGCGGGGTGTAGTTAAGATAGGGGGAAAGGTTGGAAAGGGATGAATCTGTGTGTATATATATATATATATATATATATATATATATCAATATTTAGACGTAATTTTTGTTGGGTCGCATATATGGTTAATTATAATAAAAATCCATACCATTCTAATATTTTAAAATCATCATCACTTTTGTTTCTATTTCAAAATGTTATGTAATGTTGAAGTACTATTCAAGAATCATTTTGTGAGTAATAATGATAATACTCCCAATAATAGTAGTAAAAGTAGTTATAGTTGCGGTTGCTGTGGTTATAATGATCATAATAATAATGATGATGATTTTTTTCATAATCAAGATCATAATCATTATTATTATTATTATTATTATTATTATTATTATTATTATTATTATTATTATTATTATTATTATTATTATTTCTAGTATCATTATTTTTATCTTTAATATTCTAAATACATATGTATATAAACCAATGTGCAAGTAACCATAAATCATACGTTCATATACATATATAATTATATATACATACATATGATAGTATAGATAAAAAAGATTAATATGGAGTTTATAATTCTTCTGAAAGACGTTAAGTGTCATGAAAGTTAAGTCTGCTTAAAAGAAATACAAATTTACGAAGACTGCATTTCTCTTTGCTTACGAATGCATCGAGTTTGTACATTATATCTCTTATACTGAGTTTATCATCAATATAATACAAAAGACTGCATCAAGGAATCTCTTTACGTGAAAATATTCATATGTATAATCCTGATTGGATGGAAAGAATCTGATTTGCATTTCTTGATTATGAAGGGGAATTTATAGACATTTCTGGAGCGGTGTAGCCAAAAAGGTGTACTTGTTATCTTTTGAAATGTAGTTGTTATTTCTTATGTAATACAGGGCAGTCATTTGGATACCTATTAGACGATAATCCCTATTTGTTTGTCAGTAACACTATGCAAAGGTCAAAGGTCAGAGTTCAAAGGGATGTAAATGACTCCCTGGGAGAGGGGGGGGGGGGGGAAGAGGAGAGGCAAAGGGAGAGGGGAGGGGGGAGGGGAAGTGGAGGTGGTGTTCTTCCTAACTCTCACATTTGCATAAGATCCCAAGTTAACAACTGCAAAATTTGGTTTTCCATTATTATTATTATTATTATTATTATTATTATTATTATTATTATTATTATTATTGTTGTTTTTGTTGTTTTTGCTATCATTTATCATTATTACTATTAGTGTCGTTGTTGTTGTGGCGGTTATTTATTTATTCATTATTTTTATCACATGATCTTTCCTTAGTGACACAGTTTTGAGTTCCTTTTAGCGTCAGAGAGAGAGAGAGAGAGAGAGAGAGAGAGAGAGAGAGAGAGAGAGAATTCCACAGCCAATATCAGACTGTGTATTGATAAACTGTTCCCGTCGTTTACCGGAGAGATAGATAGAAAGATTGATTGATAGATAGATTATTGAAGTAATTGATACATGGATAAACTATATTATACCTTGATATAATACCGAATATAGTTTAATATAAAATGAAAATAAGAAAGAAAAATCAAATAAGGGTCTCGGCTCATCAACTGGAAAACGATAAAATTTCTTCAGGAATGACTCATGACGTCCAACTGTCTCCTGTTTGTCTTCTCTCTTCTTCTTCCTTTTTGTCAAGACAATTCAGAAGAGAACATAGAGAGATAAACCCAGCCCATCTCTCTCTCTCTCTCTCTCTCTCTCTCTCTCTCTCTCTCTCTCTCCACAGTGTCCCATTGGACCCTAATTGTTCCCACTTTTCAAGGCTTAATAAGTAATATTTTATCAAGTAATATCTAAATAAGTTTTATCTGAAATACAATAAAAATTGTCTTCTTTTATTGCAAACTACTGAGAGTGGTTGCCTATTGAAAACTAACCTTCTTGTCAATCTTTTGGATGGGAGTTCGAGACCTGCTCAAGCTTGATAGTTTCATGTAGTGTCTTCAACCTCACCATCCTTTTAAGCTAAGGATGGTGGTTTTGAGGGAACCTATAGGTGTCTGCTGTGTCACCAGCAGCCATTGACTGGAATTCCCTGGTCCTAGATTGCCTGTAAGTCTATCTGCTGAGTTATCAGCGGCCATTACCTGACTCTACTTAGTCCTGGATAGATGAAAAGGTATCTTGGGCGCTGATCATATGTATATAAGATTTTTCTGTATTGCATTGCCAGTATCCCTACCCTCCGGCATTCATGAATATTGTACCAACCGTTTGTCACACAATTGTACAAAATTCCTTTTTGTATATATCATGCTTGTATCTTCGCTCTTCCCTCGCACTCAACGAACATGAAAATTCATGTCTGCTGTTTCTTCTGTAACATTGTCTCTGTCTTGTTTACTTGTTATGTCCTGTTGCCTTGAGGTTTTGTATATAAAGGAGTGTGTTCTATAACAATATAACTCAGTTGATTGCATCCTGCCTTTAAGTTCACAACCCTCTCTCGGCCCGTCACATTGGTGACCCCGGAAGTCGACTCGTTCCCACTGCCTTCCACCCCCACCTCCCTCGCCCCTCCATCGTTGGTACTATGACGGAGATGGACTCTACTACAGCAGTTGGGCTGCGGCCGCCCCATTGAAACTTTCACTGTTCGCCAGCGGGGAAGCGTTTGCTTGGTTTCAACGCGCAGAAGTCCACTTTCGTATCATGGGTGTGACTCACTCAACCACCAAAGCGGATTATGTTCTCGCGACGATACCCGAGGACACCTTCCCGGAAATATCCAACTGGCTTTGTGAACAAGGAGACACCCCAATAGTATATGACACCCTCAAAACATACCTTCTGCAGCAGTACTCGCCGTTGCCAGCCGCCCATATAGCAAAGCTTTTTCAGGTCTCGCAACAACCATTGGGGGACCAAAGGGCTTCGCTTGCCATAAGGGAAATGACCAGTATCGCTAGCCTTCAACCTGCCGCAGACGGCTCTCCTCGTGAGGTAAACCTACTTCGTGCCCTTTGGATACGCCGTTTACCTAAACCTGTACGCGCTGCCATACCCGATGTCGATAGTTTACCCATAAAGGACTTGATGACCAAAGCGGACGCCCTTATGGACAGCCACTTCAAGACCTCCATCAACGCCTCCACCCCTGACGAAGAGGATGCCTATTCAACGTCAACCGAAGCTGACATGAATGCCGTAGGACATACACGCCTACCCCGTGACGTGCCGAAGCGGCGACAAAGCCGCCAACCACCCACCAATCGCTCGCGCCCCAACGAACGATTTCTACAGACACTTACTACCTCCCATCCTCCTCAGTTTTGCTACTACCACTTCAGATTCGGGACATCCGCGAAGAAATGTGCCAAAGATTGTCAGTGGCCAAAAAACGTGTAAGTAGGCCATCGCTTGTGGCGGTGGCCTCCCATGTTTCTAATCTTTTCTTTTTACAGGATGCAGGAACGGGCGTGCAATTTTTGGTAGACATGGGTGCTTGTCGTTCTCTTTTGCCAAGGAAACTCTTCAAGGCACGACGTAGTCTGTCTACATCTCCCGACGTCCGCTTGGTAGCTGCCAACGGATCTGCGATACCCACCTACGGTTACGAGAACCTCACATTATAGTTGGGAAACGGTGAATTCAATTGGAAGTTTCTCGTTGCTGACATCACAATGCCAATCCTCGGTGCGGATTTCCTCTCTCATTTCCACCTTCTGGTCGATGTCGCCCACCGACCATGGGTCAATGCAGACTCGTACTTGTCGACACCCATTCAACCCGCCCCCTCTAACCTCGCTCTCCACATCAGCGCACCCACAGATGCCTACGCCCACTTCCTCACGTAGTACCCGGAAGTTTTCCGTCCAGAACCTCGCCAAACGCCCAGGGTTCCTGCCAAGCACGGTATTTATCACCATATCAAGACGACGGGACCCCAAGTCTTCGCAAAATTCAGACGTCTGGCACCGGAACAATTGGCAGCCGCCAAACAGACGTTCGCCGAAATGGAGAAAATGGGCCTTTGCCAAAAGGCCTCCAGCCCATGGTCGTCACCCTTACACATCGTTCTGAAGAAAGACGGCTCCCTTCGTCCGTGCGGGGATTACAGGCGTCTGAACATGCAAACAGAACCGGATCACTACCCCCCTCCCAAACATTGCCAATGTGACCTCCCACCTGCACAAAGTGAAAGTTTTCTCTACGCTCGACCTCCCGAAGGGGTATTATCAGGTGCCTATGAACCCAGAGGACATCCCCAAGACCGCCATCACCACTCCGTTTGGCACATACACCTTCATTTACTCCTGTTTTGGCCTTCGTAATGCTGGGGCAACGTTTCAATGTCTCATGGATGGCATCGTAGGGGACCTCCCTTTCTGCAAGAAGTGTACCTTTGGCGCCAACGAAGTTTCGTTCTTAGGGCACCGTATCACTCCTGAAGGAGTCCATCCCCTCCCTGAGAAGGTAGCAGCCGTTCAGAATTTCCTCGCGCCCTCGACCGTCAAAGCTCTGCAGGAGTTCTTGGTCATGATCAACTATTATCACCGTTTTCTGCCAGCCATTGCCGCCACTTTTGCTCCCCTCTACGCCTCCCTCAAGGGTAAGCCAAAGGACCTGAAGTGGGGTCCCCTTTAAGAAGCAGCCTTCTGCAATGCAAGGAAGGACCTATCAACTGCTGCGGCTCTCACTTTTCCTATCCCACACGCCCCTCTCCTACTCTCCACCGATGCCAACGACGTCGCTATTGGTGCAGTACTCGAGCAGGTGGTCAAAGGCTCGCCCCGCCCATTGGCCTTCTTCAGCAGAAAACTGTCCAAGGCAGAATCCGTTTATTCTACCTTCGATCGAGAATTGCTGGCGGTGCACTTGGCTGTCCGTCACTTTCGCCATTTCTTAGAAGGTACGCCCTTCGTCATTCCCACAGACCACATGCCTCTGGTGCACGCCTTCACTCGACAGTCTGACGCCTGGTCCGCCCGTCAACGCCGACATCTCTTCGCTGTGGCTGAATACAATTGTACCCTCCAATACGTCCCTGGGAAAATGAATCCCGTTGCCGATGCCCTGTCAAGAAACATGTTGGCTGCCATTCAACTGGGATTATATTACAACGCCCTGGCTGAAGCCCAACGACAGGATCCAGAGTATCAAGCTTGTAGGACATCCTGCACGTCCCTCCGTTGGGAAGATTTTCCCCTCGAAGACTCCAACATCACCCTCCTCTGTGACGTCAGTACTGGTAGACCGTGACCTTGGATTCATGCTCCCATGTGCCGACAGGTGTTTGATTTCATTCACGGCCCTTCACATCCCTCGTGCCGTTCTACTGCACAGCTGCTGAAGGCAAAGTTCATTTGGCACGGCATTTCTAAGGATGCTAAGGATTTGGTCCGCGCCTGTACTTCTTGCCAAACTTCCAAAGTACATCGACACACGGATCTTCCACCTTTAGTGCACATATCCCATAAGCCTCTGAGACTGGCATAACGGAGATGTTCCCTTTAGCACTTCTACTGTAATATCTACAGTAGTTCGTCCTCAGGAGGTTCTAGAGAACTTGGCGATGAAACATGAGAGAATTATTGGATTCTGCGGCATTTGGCATATTTCTGCATAGTTGCCAGACGTTCCTATCAAGTTCAATTCCAACTTTAAATAGCACGAAAACAATGATCATTCCATGTCAATATAATCTCCAAGAGCCATATTATAATCTAACTAAAATTCAGACATTTATATACCTGGTAATAAAACATGAGAGAAATAATGCATGTAGCGGTGTGTGGCATAATCAAGCATAGTTTCCAGATGTCCCTATGAAGCTCAATTCCAAATTTAAAAACTCCGAACACAATGATCATTTTAATTTATGTCGATACAATTCCCAAGATCCACATTATAGGCTAGGCCATGATTACTGGCAGTGTCAAGGGAATGTATCACCATTAAATAGCTGAATGGTGTTGTATTCACAATGGTTTTTTATTTCCATGGTTGGTTTCGACCTTTCATTAGAAGGGGCCAGCGTTCGATCCCTAGTATGAGGTAGAAATTTATTTCTATTTGAACATGATGTTTTTTTTATATTTATCCATATTGACACATTAGGGGTAATTTGAATGAATTACTACCAATTGTGTCACGTGGTGGGCCGGAAAGTCGAAAAAAACTCGTTGATAAGAGACTCATGTCTCGCCAGGTAAATCCTTAACAGCTGGGTAGCGCTAGGCTCCGAATTCTTTTATGGCTTCTCGTGGAATGGTTGGTTTCGTATTGGCCTTACATTAGAAGGGGCCAGCGTTTGATCCCAAGTATGAGGTAGAAGTTTTTTTCTATTTGAACACGATGTTGTGTTGATATTTATCCATAGTGACTCATTAGGGGTAATTTGAATGAATTACTAACAATTGTGTCATGTGGTGGGCTGGGAAGTTGGGTAAAACTCGCTGGTAAGAGACTGATGTCTCGCCAGGTAAATCCTTAACAGCT
>NC_090756.1:32540275-32550275 GCF_036898095.1 Palaemon carinicauda | reverse complement strand
TCCTCTTATTCTTTACATATATATATATATATATATATATATATACATATATATATATATATATATATATTAGTTTATTACATATGTAATCTTCCTTAGCAAGAAAATAACTTAATATATGGTAGTCCACATAAAGAATATTAAAACATTATTTGTGTATGTAGAGATGCTCAACAGTTTCGTCCGCCACTGTATCTCTTCTTACAGCGTTTATTTTTCATAATAATCGCTGTAAGAAGAGGTCCAGTGGTGGACGAAACTCTAGAGCATTTCTACATATACACATAACTTTTGTAATATTCCTTATGCGGCCTACCATACACACACACAAACACACACACACACACACACACATACACACACACACATATATATATATATATATATATACATATATATATATATATATATATATATATGTATGCATATTATACTAGTCACTACTGTAGTCTTCCCGAGCTGTCAAAAACAACTTCTGAATATTAAGATATATGGTCACACGCAGACTCAATCCTTCCCACCCCACTCCTCATTTCCTATGTGACGGCGCCGATGATACGGTGCCCTAAGAACGACACTTCGTTGGCGCCAAAGGTACACTTGTCGTATCGGATTATAAGGCCGTTTTGTTGCAGGCGGTCGAGCACGATACAGAGGTGACGGAGGTGTTCCTCTTTTGAGGAGGAGAACACAAGTATGTCGTCCACATAACATACACAGAAAGGGAGGTCCCTTAAGATGCCATCCAGGAGACGTTGAAACGTTGCCCCAGCATTATGAAGGCCAAAACAGGAGTAATTGAAGGTGTATGTACCAAACGGAATGGTGATGGCAGTCTTGGGGATGTCTTCTGGGTTCATAGGCACCTGATAATACCCCTTCAAGAGGTCGAGCGTAGAAAAAACTTTCGCTTTGTGCAGGTAGGAGGTTACATCGGCAATGTTTGGGAGGGGGGTAGTGATCCGGTTCTGTTTGCATGTTCAGGCGCCTGTAATCCCCGCACAGACGGAAGGAGCCGTCTTTCTTCAGAACGATGTGTAAGGGTGACAACCATAGGCTGGAGGCCTTTTGGCAAAGGCCCATTTTCTCCATTTCGTCGAACATCTGTTTGGTGGCTGCCAATCGTTCCGGTGCCAGACGTCTGAATTTTGCAAAGACTGGGGGTCCCGTCGTCTTGATATGGTGATAAATACCGTGTTTGGCAGGAACCGTGGGCGTTTGGCGAAGTTCTGGACGGAAAACTTCCGGGTACGACGTGAGGAGGTGGGCGTAGGTATCCGTGGGTGCGCTGATGTGGAGAGCGAGGTTAGAGGGGGCGGGTTGAAGAGGTGTCGACAAGTACGAGTCTGCGTTGACCAATCGTCGGTGGGCAAAATCGACCAGAAGGTGGAAATGAGAGAGGAAATCCGCACCGAGGATTGGCATTGTGACGTCAGAAACGAGAAACTTCCAATTAAATTTACAGTTTCTGAACAATAATGTGAGGTTCACGTAACCGTAGGTGGGTATCGCAGATCCGTTGGCAGCTACCAAGCGGATGTCGGGAGATGTAGACAGACTACGTTGTGCCTTGAAGAGTTTCCTTGGCAAAAGAGAACGACAAGCACCCGTGTCTACCAAAAATCGCACGCCCGTTCCTGCATCCTGTAAAAGGAACAGATTAGAAACATGGGAGGCCACCGCCACAAGCGATGGCCTGCTTACACGTTTTTTGGCCACTGACAATCTTTGGCACTTTTCTTCGCGGTTGCCCCGAATCTGAAGTGGTAGTAGCAAAACTGCGGCGGATGGGAGGTAGTAAGTGGCTGTAGAAGTCATTTTTTGTGGCGCGAGCGATTGGTGGGTGGTGGGCGGCTGTGTCGCCGCTTCGGCATGTCACGGGGTAGGCGTGTATGTCCTACGGCATTCATGTCAGCTTCGGTTGACGTTGACTAGGCATCCTCGTCGTCAGGGGTGGAGGCGTTGATGGAGGTCTTGAAGTGGCTGTCCATAAGGGCGTCAGCTATGGTCATCAAGTCCTTTATGGGTAAACTATCGACATCGGGTACGGCAGCGCTTACAGGTTTAGGTAAACGGCGTATCCAAAGGGCACGGAGTAGGTTCACCTCACGAGGAGAGCCTCATGCGGTAGGTTGAAGGCGAGCGATACTGGTCATTTTACCTGAGGGCAAGCGAAGCCCTTTGGTCCCCCAACGGTTGTTGCGAGAGCTGAAAAAGCTTTGTTATACGGGCGGCTGGCGATGGCGAGTACTGCTGCAGAAGGTATGATTTGAGGGCGTCATACGCTATTGGGGTGTCTCCTTGTTCACAAAGCCAGTCGGATATTTCTGGAAAGGTGTCTTCGGGTATCGCCACGAGAACATAATCCGCTTTGGTGGTTGAGCGAGTCACGCCCCTGATACGAAAGTGGACTTCAGCGCGTTGAAACCAAGCAAACTCCTCTCCGGTGGCGAACGGTGAAAGTTTCAATGGGGCGGCCACGGCGCCAACTGATGTAGTCTCCGTCATAGTACCAACGATGGAGGGGCGACGGAGGTGGGGGTGGAAGGCAGTGGGAACGAGTCGACTTCCGGGGTCACCAATGTGACGGCGCCGAGTATGGGTGTGAATTCAAAGGCAGATTGGAGACGACTGAGTTATATTATTGTGGAACACTCGCCTTATATACAAAACCTCAAGGCAACAGGACATGACAAGTTCACAAGACAGACAATATCACAGAGGAAAAACCAGACATGAATTTTCATGTTCGTTTTAGTGCGAGGGAAGAGCGAAGATACAAGCATAATATATACAAAAGGAATTATGTACACTTGTGTGAAACACGGTTGGTACACCTAACTGGAACCCCGCAGTTTTAGCACTTTGTTGGAGAGTCTAGCTCTTGGCGTAAAAGGCACCCTCTCACCAGGGTATAACGCTTGCTCTATATTATATAAGGGAGAATATGTATATCTCTAAACTTTCTATTTTTCGAATAGAATACCCACAAATACTGATATCATTTAATTGCAAATTCACAAGCTAAGATGAATGAATATTACTCTGTATATAACATATCGTTTTCCTCAGCAATATGATGGGGAAAATAGAACAGACTACATCAAGGAATCTCTTTACGGGAAAAGGTTCATTTGCATAATCTTGATTGGATGGAAAGAACCTTATTTGCATTTCTTGATGATAAGTGAACTTTTAGACATTTCAGGAGCGCTGTAACGAACAAGGTACCTAAAAAGATATTAGTATTATATCATTATCAATGTTATTGTTGTTTTTATTGTTGATGTAATGCTGGGCAGTCATTTGAATACCTATTAGGGGATATAAAAACCATATATGCTTACCAATAACACTATGCATAGGTCAAAGGTCAGAGTTCAAAGGGATGCATATGGCTTCCCGGGGATTCCCTTCTCCCCTACCTGGGGAAGGGGGGGGGGGGTGGAGGAGCGTTCTTCCCAACTCTCAAATTGGTTTCTCTATTATTATTATTATTATTATTATTATTATTATTATTATTATTATTATTATTATTATTATTATTATTACTTTAAAATTGACACAGTTATGAACTCCTGCAGAGAGAGAGAGAGAGAGAGAGAGAGAGAGAGAGAGAGAGAGAGAGAGAGAGTGGAAAAAATGTCTCCATAGTCAATATTAGACTGAAGATTGATAAACTGTTTTCCGTCGATTTCCTGATAGATTGATGGATAAAAATATTGATAGATAGATAGAGAGAGTAATTGATACATCGAGTTATATCATACCTTAACATAAAACTGAATATAATTTTGAATATAATGAAATAAAGAAAAACATAAAAGTAAGGTCTTGGCTCATCAAGTGGGAACTAATAAGATTTCTTCAGGTAGGCTATGACTCATGACATCCAACTGTCTCCTGTTTGTCTTCTCTCTTCTTCTTCCTTTTCGTCAAGAGAATTAAATAAAACAGAGATAGCCATCTCACTCTCTCTCTCTCTCTCTCTCTCTCTCTCTCTCTCTCTCTCTCTCTCTCTCTCTCTCTCCTCAGCGTCCCTTTGGCCCCTAATTTTAACCACTTTTGAAATATTAATAAATCATATTTTATAAAGTGATACCTGAATAGTTTATTTTTTTTTATTTTGAATTACTGAGTGTCGTAGCCTATTGAAAACTAACCTGCCTAGCAATCTTTTGAACGGAAGTTTGATATCCACTGGAACTAGATAATTTTTTAGTGTCTACAACCTCACCATCCTTATAAGCTAAGGATGGTGGCTTTGGGGGAGACTATAGGTTTATTTCCTGAGTCATCAGCAGCTATTGTCTGGCAGTCCCTGGTCCTAGATAGAGTAAGAGGTGTCTTGGGCGTTGATCAAATGTATATATGGTTATTCTGTAGTGCTTGTCCAGTGTCCCTTGCTTCTGGCATTCATGAGCCACCTTTAAACTGACAGTTATTTCCTTTTGGGGATTCCATTGGCATCCTGCAGGAATTCCTGTAATTGAGTCGTTTGACCAATTAAAAAGTTTTATCTCGCACTCTTGCCTGGTCATTTTTATCGAATATTGTAAGGTTTCACTATTATTCTTTATAACCAACAGTTTTATTTAGAAACTATTAAATTAGAAGAGAATCATTAACTTTCGGTATATTGTTTTGATTGAAATTGAAAAAAGGGAAAACATGACAGAGGTCAGATCACAATCATGTATGAGAACGTGTCGTTAAAAAAGTAAGTTTGTAACTTTTCTAATTAAAAAAAAAATTGTTCTTAATTGGCATTTTGTGTGACGAAGATGATATTTCCTTTCATAAAAGTACTATAGAAACTTTTTCTTATTAATCATTTTCTTCTTTGTTAGAAATATTAACAAGCAGCTGTAATATACTACCTTACTTTAGTTGTACTTCAACGTACAGGCTCTACGAATAATCGAAAACAATTGAAATAGAATTTAAGTTCAATTATGCTTCTAGTTGCTTTTAACTTCAAGAATGGATAAGAAATATTTTTGTATTTGCTTTTAACTTCAAGTGAGAGTGTGGAACATGCTTGTCATTGCTTTTACCTTCAAGTGTGGTTGAGAAATATTCTTGTAATTGCTTTTACTTTCAAGTGTTAGCCAAAATTATGCTTGCAGTTGCTTTTAACTTTAAGTTTGGGTGGGGAACATGGTTAAAATTACTTTTAGCTTCAAGGTTGGGTGCAAATTATGGTTACAGATGCATCTAACTTCAAAGTTGGGTGAAAATTATGCTTGCAGTTTCTTTTAAATAAAAGGTTGAGTGCAAATTATGCTTGCACTTGATTTTACCTTCAAGGTTGGTGCAAATTATGCTTGCAGTTGCTTTTAACTTTAAGTTTGGGTGGGGAACATGCTTGTAATTGCTTTTAACTTCAGAGTTTGGTGCAAATTATGCTGGTTGTTTCTTTTAACTTCAAAGTTGGGGGCAAATTATGCTTGCAGTTGCTTTTATTTAACCTTAAGTTTTGGTGGGGACCATGCTTGTAGTTACTTTTAACTTCAAGGTTGGGTGCAAATTATGGTTGCAGTTGCTTTTAACTTAAAATTTGGGTGCAAATTATTCTTGCAATTTCTTTTAACTTCAAGGTTGGGTGCAAATTATGCTTGCACTTGATTTTACCTTCAAGGTTGGGTGCAAATTATGCTTGCAGTTGCTTTTAACTTCAAAGTTGGGTGCAACTTATGCTAGCAGTTGCTTTTAACCTTAAGTTTGGTTGGGGAACATGCTTGTAGTTACTTTTAACTTCATGGTTGGGTGCAAATTATGCTTGTAGTTGCTTGTAACTTAAGGGTTGGGTGCAAAGTATGGTTGCAGTTGCTTTTAACTTCAAGGTTGGGAGCAAATTATACTTGCAGTTGTTTTTATCTTCAAGATTGGGTGTAAATTATGCTTGCAGTTGCTTCCAACCTCAAGGTTGGGTGCAAATTGTGCTTGCAGTTACTTTTAACTTCAAGTATGGGAAAGAAATATTTGCTTTTAACTTTAGGTGAGAGTGTGGAACATGCTTCTCATTGCTTTCACCTTCAAGAATGGTTGTGAAGTATTCTTGTAATTGCTTTTACCTTCAAGTGTTGGCCCAAAGTATGCTTGCAGTTGCTTTTAACTTTAAGTTTGGGTGGGGAATATGCTTGTAGTTACTTTTAACTTCAAGGTTGGGTGCAAATTATGGTTACAGTTGCATCTAACTTCAAAGTTGGGTGCAAATTATTCTTGCAATTTCTTTTAACTTCAAGGTTGGGTGCAAATTATGCTTGCACTTGATTTTACCTTCAAGGTTGGTTGCAGATTATGCTTGCAGTTGCTTTTAACTTCAAAGTAGGGTGCAACTTATGCTTGCAGTTGCTTTTAACCTTAAGTTTGGGTGGGGCACATGCTTGTAGTTACTTTTAACTGCATGGTTGGGTGCAAATTATGCTTGCAGTTGCTTCTAACTTAAGGGTTGGGTGCAAAGTATGGTTGCAGTTGCATTTAACTTCAAGGTTGGGTGCAAATTATGCTTGCAGTTGCTTTTAACTTTAGGGTTGGGTGCAAAGTATGGTTGTAGTTGCTTTTAACTTCAAGGTTGGGTGCAAATTATGCTTGCAGTTGCTTTTAACCTCAAGAATGGGTCCAAATTATCCTTGCAGTAGCTTTCAACTTCAAGGTTGGATGCAAGTTATGCCTGCAGTTGCTTTTAACTTCAAGTATGGGTAAGAAATATGCTTGTATATGCTTTTATCTTTAGGTGAGCGTGTAGAACATGTTTGCCATTGCTTTTACCTTCAAGAATGGTTGTGAAGTATTCTTGTAATTGCCTTTACCTTCAAGTGTTTGTCCAAAGTATGCTTGCAGTTGCTTTTAACTTCAAGATTTGGTGGGGACTATGCTTGTAGTTACTTTTAACTCCAAGGTTGGGTGCAAATTATGGCTGCAGTTGCTTCTAACCTAAAAGTTGGGTGGAAATTATGCTTGCAGTTTCTTTCAACTTTCAGGGTGGGTGCAAATTATGCTTGCCGTTGGTTTCAACTTCAAGGT
Source organism: Palaemon carinicauda (assembly GCF_036898095.1). Lineage (NCBI taxonomy): Eukaryota > Metazoa > Arthropoda > Malacostraca > Decapoda > Palaemonidae > Palaemon > Palaemon carinicauda. The sequence goes on along the minus strand of NC_090756.1, from coordinate 32,543,246 downwards.
TTGGTGCATATTATGCTTGCAGTTGCTTTTAACTTCAAAGTTGGGTGCAACCTATGCTTGCAGTTGCTTTTAACCTTAACTTGGGGTGGGGAACATCGTTGTAGTTACTTTTAACTTCAAGGTTGGGTGCAAATTATGCTTGCAGTTACTTCTAAATTAAGGGTTGGGTGCAAAGTATGGTTGCAGTTGCTTTTAACCTTAAGTTTGGGTCGGGAACATGGTTGCAGTTACTTTTAACTTCAAGGTTGGGTGCAAATTATGCTTGCAGTTGCTTCTAAATTAAGGGTTGGGTGCAAAGTATGGTTGCAGTTGCTTTTAACCTTAAGTTTGGGTCGGGAACATGGTTGCAGTTACTTTTAACTTTAAGGTTGCGTGCAAATTATGCTTTCAGTTACTTTTAACTTTAAAGTTGGTTGCAAATTATGCTTGCAGTTGCTTTGAACTTTAAGTTTGGGTTGGGAACAAGTTTGTAGTTACTTTTAACTTCAAGGTTGGGTGCAGATTATGTTTGCAGTTGCTGTTAACTTCAAAGCATGGGTTCAAATTACGCTTGCAGTTGCTTTTAACTTCAAGGTTGACAGCAAATTATGCTTGCAGTTGCTTTTAACTTTAAGGTTGGTGCAAAGTATGCTTGCAGTTGTTTTTAACTTCAAGGTTGGACAAAAAATATGCTTGAATTTGCTTTTAACTTTAGGTGAGAGTGTAGAACGTGCTTGTTATTGCCTTTACCTTCTAGTATGGTTGTGAATTATTCTTGCAATTGCTTTTACCTTTCAGTGTTTGTCCAAAGTATGCTTGCAGTTGCTCTTAACTTTAAGTTCGGGTGGGGAATATGGTTGTAGTTACTTTTAACTTCAAGGCTGTGTGCAGATTATGGTTGCAGTTGCTTCTAACTTCAAGGTTGGGTGCAAATTATGCTAGCAGTTGCTTTTAACTTCAAGGTTGAGAGCAAATTTTGCTTGCAGTTGATTTTAACTTCAAGGTTGGGTGCAAAGTATGCTTGCAGTTGCTTTCAACTTCAAGGATGGGTGCAAATTATGCTTGCAGTTGCTTTCAACTTTAATTTTGGGTGGGGAACATGCATGTAGTTGCTTTTAACTTCAAAGTTGGGTGCAAATTATGCTTGCAGTTACTTTTGACTTCAAGGTTGTGTGCAAATTATGCTTTCAGTTGCTTTTAACTTTAAGATTGGGTGCAAATTATGCTTTTATTTGCTTTTAACTTCAAGGTTGGTTGCAAATTATGCTCTCAGTTGCTTTAAACTTCAAGGTTGGGTCAAAATTATGCTTTGAGTTGCTTCTAACTTCAACTATGGGGGGAAATATTCTTATTGTTGTCTTTAACCTTCAGTGTTGGTTCGAATTAAGCTTTTAATTGTGTTTAATTTCAGTTTTGGTTGTGAATTGCAGAGGCGATGTACCGTGACTTTGCCATAGCATGCATGACCATGCCCTAGAAACTGACCATATTTACATATGATCAACGACATAGCCCCCTCTCCATCTAAACTAGGACCAAGGAGAGCCAGGTAATGGCTGCTGATAACTCAGCAGATAAACCTATAGGCTCCCCTAAGAATGGTGACGTTGTAGACACTAAAGGCTCTAACGAGCTTGAGCATGACTCGAACCCCGGATAACTATATAACACCATAAAAAAAATCTGGGGACTTCTTGAATGGCCAGAAAAAGATATTTGATTAGCAAGCCAGAAAAACAGTTTATTAATAACCCAGAAAATAGTCTATCAACAAGCCAGAAAAAATTTCTATTGGCAAGCCAAAAAATAGTCTATTAGCAAGCCAGAAAAACAGTTTATTAATAACCCAGAAAAATAGTTTATTAACAAGCCAGAAAAAAATAGTCTATTGACAAGCCAAAAAATAGTCTATTATTAAATTCATCATTTGAGAAATAAAGTGAATTTTTCATAGAAGTGAGATCCTTAAATGACTGATAAAAAAAGGAGAAATAGATAAATTTATGAAATTAATAAAGTCAGTTTGATAAAAAAAGAGCATAGAAAGAGTTGGATGAAAAAAAGTGAGTTTCGAGTTGAGAAAAGCTCAGCGGAAGAAAGTTAATGACAGAGAAAGTCATAAAGAAACTTAAAAGAAAAGTTTATGACAAGAAAAAAAGAACTATTTGAAATATGGTCATAAGACAAAAGATATGACTATCTGTCGACATATAAGAAGATGAACGGAAATATAATACTGGAAAAAAACCCAGTAAATTTGAGAAAAAAAAGTTGTAATAATATTGTGAACTAAAGAAAAGTTATTAATATATAAATCTAGGATGGATAAAAATGCTTGAAATCTATTTGATTTTTTTTTTTTTTTTTTTTTTGGAAGACAGTATTTTAGTGTTGTGAACAGAATGACAATTGTAAATATATAAATATGCGATGGATAAAAAATGTCTAAAATCTATAATTTTGAGGAATAATCTAGTAAATTTTCGTAAAAAAGAATATGATAGTGCTGTGAACGAAACTAGTATTAAAATAAAAAAAAAAATTAGGATGGAGAAAAAGTTCTAAAATATAGATTTTTTAGGCTGGAATCAGGGTTGTATCCCTGTGATATCATTCCACTATTTTTCAAAATGATATTTATGACGCAATCAGTCTTATCCTACGACTGCGATAACTAAGTTTTTGCATGATGGGGGAAGTTATGCTACATCCAAACAAGGCAGGAAGGCCAGGGTTTATGAGACTTCAGCTCTTCAAGAGGAAAGTTTCCGTGCAAAATTCCTGCCTGATTAAGACCTTTTGTACCAACCGTGTGTCACACGTTTGTACACAGTTATTTTGTGTATATATTATGTTTAAATCTTCGCTCTTCCCTCGCACTAAAAAGAGCCTGAATAAACATGTCTGTTTTTCTCACCGGTAACGGTGTCGATTTTGAACTTGAAATTTCTTGTTGCCTTGAGATTATGTATATAAAGGAGAGTGTTCTATA
>NC_090756.1:32520275-32535275 GCF_036898095.1 Palaemon carinicauda | reverse complement strand
ATAAAAAGCAAAAGACAAAATCGAAAGCAAGAGACAATATAGAAAGCAAGAGACAAAATCAAAAGCAAGATACAAAATAAAAAGCAAAAGACAAAATCGAAAGCAAGAGACAATATAGAAAAGCAAGAGACAAAATCAAAAGCAAGAGACAAAATTAAAAGCAGGAGACAAAATCACAAATAAGAGACAAAATTTAAAGCAAGAGAAAAAATTTAAAGCATGAGACATTATAGAAAGCAAGAGACAAAATAAAAAGCAAGAGACAAAATCAAAAGCAAGAGACAAAATCAAAAGCAAGAGACAAAATTTAAAGCAAGAGACAATATAGAAAGCAAGAGACAAAATTGAAATTAAGAGACAAAATTAAAGCATGAGACAATATAGAAAGCAAGAGACAAAATCAAAAGCAAAAGAGAAAATTGAAAGCAAGAGACAAAATTGAAAGCAAGAGACAATATAGAAAGCAAGATTCAAAATTGAATTTAAGAGACAAAATTAAAGCATGAGACAATATAGAAAGCAAGAGACAAAATCAAAAGCAAGAGACAAAATTGAAAGCAAGCAAGAGACAAAATCGAGAGCAAGAGACAAAATTAAAATATTAGACAATATAGAGAGCAAGAGACATAATCGAAACCAAGAGACAATATAGAGAGCAAGAGACAAAATTAAAGCATGAGATAATATAGAAAGTAAGAGACAAAATCAAAAGCAAGAGACAAAATTGAGAGCATTAGACAATATAAAAAGCAAGAGACAAAATCTAAAGCAAGAGACAAAATTAAAAGCAGGAGACAAAATCGCAAATAAGAGACAAAATTTAAAGCAAGAGAAAAAATTTAAAGCATGAGACATTATAGAAAGCAAGAGACAAAATCAATAGCAAGAGACAAAATCAAAAGCAAGAGACAAAATTGAAAGCAAGAGACAATATAGAAAGCAAGAGACAATATAGAAATAAAGAGACAAAATTGAAATTAAGAGACAAAATTAAAGTATGAGACAATATAGAAAGCAAGAGACAAAATCAAAAGCAAGAGACAAAATTGAAAGCATGAGACAATATAGAAAGCAAGAAACAAAATCAAAAGCAAGAGACAGAATTAAAAGCAAGAGACAGAATTAAAAGCAAGAGAAAAAATCAAAAGCAAGAGACAAAATCGAAAGGAAGAGTCAATATAGAAAGCAAGAGACGAAATCAAAAGTAAGAGACAAAATTAAAAGCAAGAGACAAAATCGGAAATAAGAGACAAAATTAAAAGCAAGAGACAAAATCGAAAGCAAGAGACAAAATCGGAAGCAAGAGACAAAATCGAAAGTAAAAGACAAAATCGAAAGCAAGGAACAATGCGAAAGCACAAACAAAATCGAAACCAAGAGAGAAAATCAAATGCAAGAGACAAATGCTAAAATTGGAGACCAAATCGAAAGTAAGAAACAAAATTGAAAGCAAATTAGGATTTTTCTGGTGTTAAATTGTGAGATTTTAAGGACTAAAGGTAAAGGTGTCTGGTTTCAGTTCCAGTTTCATCAGAGAAGATGCTTACAGGAACGTCAGTCGGGCAAACACAATTCCCCACTGTGGTGCCCAAGCACAGCATTGGACTTCCCAGAAAACAACTTGAACTCACGCTCCCGGGATGGGATCGATCTGCTGCCATGCGAATGCTAAGCGAGCACGTTACCATTGAACAGGCGCAAGTGGAAGGACATGTCTGGGGCCTTTGTTTTGCTGTGGACTAGTAACGGCTGATGATGAGGAGGATGATGGTGATGGTATATGTGTATTTGTGTTATCATATGCATATCCTTTTGTATGAATAAATCAGTTTTCTATTGATTCTATCCTTTTATGACTTGACCAAAGTATCATAAACAGAATCCGTTTTCAAATTGCGTCGTTTTAGTTGTAATAAAACAAGACTAATGACGCAAACAAGTAAGGGAGACTCAACCAATAGGAAAGAAGATAAGACGGTGTATGAATGCGGAAGCAAGAAACAAAATCAATAGCAAGAGACAAAATCAAAAGCAAGAGACAAAATCAAAAGCAAGAGACAAAATTGAAAGCAAGAGACAATATAGAAAGCAAGAGACAAAACTGAAATTAAAAGACAAAATTAAAGCATGAGACAATATAGAAAGCAAGAAACAAAATCGAAAGCAAGAGACAAAATTGAAAGCAAGAGACAATATAGAAAGCAGGAGACAAAATTGAAAGCAAGAGACAAAATCAAAAGCAAGAGACAAAATCGAAAGCAAGAGACAAAATTGAAAGCATTAGACAATATAGAAAGCCGGACACAAAATCAAACGCAAGAGACAATATAGAAACCAAGAGACAAAATCAAAAGCAAGAGACATAATCGAAAGCAAGAGACAAAATTGAAAGTATGAGACAATATAGAAAGCAAGAGACAAAATCAATAGCAAGAGACAAAATTAAAAGCAAGTGACAAAATCAAAAGCAAGAAACAAAATTGAAAGCAAGAGACAATATAGAAAGCAAGAAACAAAATCAAAAGCAAGAGACAAAATTGAAAGCAAGAGACAAAACTGGAAGCAAGAGACAAAATCGAAAGCAAGAGACAAAATTAAAGCATGAGACAATATAGAAAGCATGAGACAAAATAGAGAGCAAGGGACAAAATCAAAAGCAAGAGACAAAATAAAAAGCAAGAGAAAAAATCAAAAGCAAGAGACAAAATCAAAAGCAAGAGACAAAATTAAAAGAAGGAGACAAAATCGCAAATAAGAGACAAAATTTAAAACAAGAGAATAAATTTAAAGCATAAGACATTATAGAAAGCAAGAGACAAAATCAATAGCAAGAGACAAAATTGAAAGCAAGAGACAAAATTGAAAGCAAGAGACAATATAGAAAGCAAGAGACAATATAGAAAGCAAGAGACAAAATCAATAGCAAGAGACAATATCGAAAGCAAGAGACAAAATTGAAAGCATTAGACAATATAGAAATCAAGAGACAAAATCGAAAGCAAGAGACAAAATTGAAAGCATGAGAAAATATAGAAAGCAAGAGACAAAATCAATAGCAAGAGACAAAATCAAAAGCAGGAGACAAAACTGAAAGCAAGAGACAATATAGAAAGCAAGAGACAAAATTAAAATTAAGAGACAAAATTAAAGCAGGAGACATTATAGAAAGCAAGAGACAAAATCAAAAGCAAGAGACAAAATTGAAAGCAAGAGACCAAATTGAAAGCAAGAGAAAAAATCGAAACCAAGAGACAAAATCGAAAGCAAGAGACAAAATTGAAAGCATTAGACAATAGAGAAAGCAAAAGACAATATAGAAAGCAAGAGACAAAATCAAAAGTAATAGACAGAATAAAAAGCAAGAGACTAAATAGAAAGCAAGAGACAATATAGAAAGCAAGAGACAAAATCAAAAGCAAGAGACAAAATTGAAAGCAAGAGACAAAATCGAAAGCAGGAGACAATATAGAAAGCAAGACACAATATAGAGAGCAAGAGACAAAATTGAAAGCAAGAGACAAAATCGAAAGCAAGAGACAAAATCGAAAGCAAGAGACAGAATTGAAAGCATTAGACAAAATCGAAAGCAAAAGACAAAATTGAAAGCATGAGAAAATATAGAAAGCAAAAGACAAAATCAATAGCAAGAGACCAAATCAAAAGCAAGAGACAAAACTGAAAGCAAGAGACAATTTAGAAAGCAAGAGACAAAATTGTAATTAAGAGACAAAATTAAAGCAGGAGATAACATAGAAAGCAAGAGACAAAATCAAAAGCAAGAGACAAAATTGAAAGCAAGGGACAATATAGAAAGCAAGAGACAAAATTGGAATTAAGAGACAAATAAAAGCATGAGACAATATAGAAAGCAAGAGACAAAATCAAAAGCAAGAGACAAAATTGAAAGCAAGAGACAATATTGAAAGCAAGAGAAAAAATTGAAAGCAAGAGACAAAATCAAAAGCGAGAGACATAATCGAAAGCAAGAGACAAAATTAAAATATTAGACAATATAGAAAGCCGGAGACAATATCAAAAGCAAGAGACAAAATTGAAAGCATGAGACAAAAACAAAAGCAAGAGACAAAAGCAAAAGCAAGAGACCAAATAAAAAGCAAAAGACAAAATCGAAAGCAAGAGACAATATAGAAAGCAAGAGACAAAATCAAAAGCAAGAGACAAAATAAAAAGCAAAAGACAAAATCGAAAGCAAGAGACAATATAGAAAGCAAGAGACAAAATCAAAAGCAAGAGACAAAATTAAAAGCAGGAGACAAAAATCACAAATAAGAGACAAAATTTAAAGCAAGAGAAAAAATTTAAAGCATGAGACATTATAGAAAGCAAGAGACAAAATAAAAAGCAAGAGACAAAATCAAAAGCAAGAGACAAAATCAAAAGCAAGAGACAAAATTGAAAGCAAGAGACAATATAGAAAGCAAGAGACAAAATTGAAATTAAGAGACAAAATTAAAGCATGAGACAATATAGAAAGCAAGAGACAAAATCAAAAACAAAAGAGAAAATTGAAAGCGAGAGACAAAATTGAAAACAAGAGACAATATAGAAAGCAAGATACAAAATTGAATTTAAGAGACAAAATTAAAGCATGAGACAATATAGAAAGCAAGAGACAAAATCAAAAGCAAGAGACAAAATTGAAAGCAAGAGACAATATAGAAAACAAAAGAAAAAATTGAAAGCAAGCAAGAGACAAAATCGAAAGCAAGAGACAAAATTGAAATATTAGACAATATAGAGAGCAAGAGACAAAATCGAAACCAAGAGACAATATAGAGAGCAAGAGACAAAATTAAAGCATGAGATAATATAGAAAGTAAGAGACAAAATCAAAAGCAAGAGACCAAATTGAGAGCATTAGACAATATAAAAAGCAAGAGACAAAATCAAAAGCAAGAGACAAAATTAAAAGCAGGAGACAAAATCGCAAATAAGAGACAAAATTTAAAGCAAGAGAAAAAATTTAAAGCATGAGACATTATAGAAAGCAAGAGACAAAATCAATAGCAAGAGACAAAATCAAAAGCAAGAGACAAAATTGAAAGCAAGAGACAATATAGAAAGCAAGAGACAATATAGAAATCAAGAGACAAAATTGAAATTAAGAGACAAAATTAAAGTATGAGACAATATAGAAAGCAAGAGACAAAATCAAAAGCAAGAGACAAAATTGAAAGCATGAGACAATATAGAAATCAAAAGACAAAATCAAAAGCAAGAGACAAAATTAAAGCATTAGACAATATAGAAAGCAAAAGACAAAATCAAAAGCAAGAGACGAAATTGAAAGCATGAGACAATATAGAAAGCAAGAAACAAAATCAAAAGCAAGAGACAGAATTAAAAGCAAGAGACAGAATTAAAAGCAAGAGACAAAATCAAAAGCAAGAGACAAAATCGAAAGGAAGAGACAATATAGAAAGTAAGAGACGAAATCAAAAGTAAGAGACAAAATTAAAAGCAAGAGACAAAATCGGAAATAAGAGACAAAATTAAAAGCAAGAGACAAAATCGAAAGCAAGAGACAAAATCGGAAGCAAGAGACAAAATCGAAAGTAAAAGACAAAATCGAAAACAAGGAACAATGCGAAAGCACAAACAAAATCGAAACCAAGAGAGAAAATCAAATGCAAGAGACAAATGCTAAAATTGGAGACCAAATCGAAAGTAAGAAACAAAATTGAAAGCAAATTAGGATTTTTCTGGTGTTAAATTGTGAGATTTTAAGGACTAAAGGTAAAGGTGTCTGGTTTCAGTTCCAGTTTCATCAGAGAAGATGCTTACAGGAACGTCAGTCGGGCAAACACAATTCCCCACTGTGGTGCCCAAGCACAGCATTGGACTTCCCAGAAAACAACTTGAACTCACGCTCCCGGGATGGGATCGATCTGCTGCCATGCGAATGCTAAGCGAGCACGTTACCATTGTATTAGCCATTTCCATGGGTGCGTTAAGTGTGCTAGGTTAGTATTTAAACCAATAATAGAAAAGCAATTATTAATTATCTTGTATTTTGTATATAAAACATTGATTATGTTACTACCTGATTTTTAAATTTCCTAGTTCAAACCAGTTTTGCATTCTTGTAAAACAAATAGTTTTGTATCTGCAAATGTTCAGTCCATAATGGCCAACTCGTTAAGTAAATCGGAGCAATCATTTATTAGGTCACAGATTTACTCGTGAACTCTCAATAAACAAACGTAAACGATTCGATTAAATGAACCGTCCTATATTTTGTTTCGGAATAGATTATGAACAAAATTCCACATTCCAATTCCAACTTGGATTTCTGTTTCCATTTGATTTGAAGATTCCAATTCCAACCTAAACTCCAGATTCCAATTCCAACTTACATTCAAGATTCCAATTCCTACTTAAATTCCAGGTTTCAATTCCATCATAAATACCAGATTCCAATTCCATCTTCCAATGTAGTTGCCTTTTTTTTCTTTTCTTTTTTTTTGTCACCTCGTTTCCCAAGCTTCAGCTTAGATCATAATCCCAAAGCCTTAGGATTCAAGCTGCAGCTTGATGAAAACAATATATCTCATCGGAAGTTTAAATTGGAATATGAACTTTGAGTTGGAATTAGAATCTAGAATTCAAGTGGGAATTTGATTCAGGAATTAAAGTTGCTATTGGATTCTGGAATCATGTTTCTAATCTATCCCGAAATCAATTATCAAGGTACGTTTATTGTCAGGAAATTTACTGTATGATGTCAGTGTGAAATGCTAAAAAAAAGAAGGTCAGAAGATTTGATATTCGGTAGAATGGTTCCTTCTGACAGACATTTAATCAAGTAACCAGATCTCACTGGAATATAGAGAGACTCTTTAGCTATGGTAAGCAGCTCTTCTAGGAGAAGGACACTCCCAAATCAAAACATTGTTCTTTAGTCATGGGTAGTGTCATAGGCTCTGTACCATGGTCTCCCGCTATCTTGGTATGGAGTTCTCTTGCTTCAGGGTGCACTCCGGCGCACTACTCTATGTTATATCCCTTTCTTTTGATTTTTGAAGTTTGTTATTGTTTATATATAATAGATTTATTTTAATGTTGTTGCTGTTCTTTAAATATTTAATTCTAATTATATGTCTTTTAATAGTTTAGTTATTTGTTTATTTACTAAATTCTTTTTTGAATAAGATAATTAACTTAATAATAAGATTCGAACCTTAAAACGAAGAAGATATTAAGGTATTCATATATATATATATATATATATATATATATATATATATATATATATATATATATATATATATATATATATATATATATATGTATATATATATATATATATATATATATATATATATATATATATATATATATATATATATATATATATATATATATATATATATATATAATATATATATATATATATATATATATATATATATATATATATATATATATATATATATATATATATATATATATATATATATATATATATATATATAAGATTGAATTTCTGTTTAGTCTGTTTATTGACTTATTGTGTTCGGTAAATTTTCAAATCGAGCGACGAAGTAATGGCAGAGATGTGTCCCCTAAACCAATGCCTGGGAAGCACACACGTTGGGCTTGGCTCTCTTTTTCAGAGAGAGAGAGAGAGAGAGAGAGAGAGAGAGAGAGAGAGAGAGAGAGAGAGAGAGAGAGAGAGAGAGAGAGAGAACAACAAAAGATTTGGAAGGTGACCTCTCTCTCTCTCTCTCTCTCTCTCTCTCTCTCTCTCTCTAGATTTGGAAGGTGACCTCTCTCTCTCTCTCTCTCTCTCTCTCTCTCTCTCTCTCTCTCTCTCTAGATTTGGAAGGTGACCTCTCTCTCTCTCTCTCTCTCTCTCTCTCTCTCTCTCTCTCTCTCTCTCTCTCTCTCTCTAGATTTGGAAGGTGACCTCTCTCTCTCTCTCTCTCTCTCTCTCTCTCTCTCTCTCTCTCTCTCTCCTTCCGGGGTCAGGGAAGATTGCGGGTCTTCTATTCATCCCGAACACTTGGGTAAGTCCAAGGCCAATAAAAGTCCTTGGATAAGTCCGAGGCCAGTACAAGTCCTTGGGTAAGTCCGAGGCCAATACAAGTCCTCAGGTAAATCCAAGGCCAATAAAAGTCCTTGAGTAATTCCAAGGCAAATACAAGTCCTTGGGTAAGTTAAAATCCAATACAGGTCCTTGGGTAAGTCGAAGCCCAATTCAAGTCCTTGAGTAAGTCCAAAGCCAACACAAGTCCTTGGGCAAGTCCAAGCCCAGTACAAGTCACTGGGTAAGTCCAAGGCCAATGCAAGTCCTTGGGTAAGTTCAAAGCCAATACTAGTCCTTTGGTAAGTCCCAGGCCAAAACAAGCCCTTGGGTAAATCCAAGCCCAATACAAGTCCTTGGATAAGTCTAAGCCCAATAAAAGTCCTTGGGTAAGTTCGAAGCCAATACAAGTCCTTGGGTAAGTACAAGCCCAATACAAGTCCTTAAGCTAGTCTAAGCCCAATACAAATCCTTGGTTAAGTCCAAGACAGATACAAGTCATTGGGCAAGTCCAAGAACAATATAAGTCCTTGGATAAGTCCAAGGGCAATATAAGTCCTTGGATAAGTCCAAGCCCATTACAAATCCTTGGGTAAGTCAAATCCCAATACAAGTCCCTGGGTAAGTCCGAGGCCAATACAAGTCCTTGGGTAAGTTCAAAGCCAATACAAGTCCTTTGGTGAGTCCAAATACAGTAAAAGTCTATGGGTAAGTCCAAGGCCAATACAAGTCCTTGGGTAAGTCCAAGACCAATACAAGTCCTTGGGTAAGTCCAAGGCCAATGCAAGTCCTTGGGTAAGTCCAAGCACAATACAAGTCCTTGGGTAAGTTCAAAGCCAATACAAGTCCTTTAGTAAGTCCAAGTCCAATACAAGTCCTTGGGTAAGTCCAAGGCCAATGCAAGTCCTTGGGTAAGTCCAAGGCCAATACAAGTCCTTGGGTAAGTCCAGGACCAATAAAAGTCCTTGGGTAAGTTCAAACCCAATACAAGTCCTTGGGTAAGTCCAAGGCCAATGCAAGTCCTTGGGTAAGTCCAAGGGTAATATAAGACCTTGGATAAGTCCAAGCCCAATACAAGTCCTTGGGTAAGTTCAAGGCCAATGCAAGTCCTTGGGTAAGTCCAAGGGCAATACAAGTCCTTGGGTAAGTTCAAAGCCAATACAAGTCCTTTGGTAAGTCCAAGACCAAAACAAGTCCTTGGGCAAGTCCAAACTCAATACAAGTCCTTGGGTAAGTCCAACTAATACAAGTCCCTTGGTAAGTCCAAGGCCAATACAAGTCCTTAGGTAAGACCAAGGCCAATACAAGTCCTTGGATAAGTCCAAGATCAATACAAGTCCTTGGGTAGGTCCTTGGATAAGTCCAAGCCCAATAAAAGTCCTTGGGTAAGTTCCAAGCCAATACAAGTCCTTGGGTAAGTCCAAACCCAATAAAAGTCCTAGATCAAGTTAAAGACCAATACAAAACATTGGTCAAGTCCAAGACAGGTAGAGGTCATTGGGCAAGTCCAAGAACAATACAAGTCCTTGGGCAAGTGCAAGGCCAATACAAGTCCTTTGGTAAGTTCATGCCCAATACAAGTCCTTGGGCAAGTCCAAGGTCAATACAAGTCCTTTGGTAAGTCTAAGTCCTATGCAAGTCCTTGGATAAGTCTTAGGCCAATACAAGTCCTTGGGCAAGTCCTTGGGCAAGTCCAAGCCCAATACAAGTCCTTGGGCAAGTCCATGCCCAGTACAAGTCCTTGGGCAAGTCCATGCCCAACACAAGTCCTTGGGCAAGTCCATGCCCAACATAAGTCCTTGGGCAAGTCCAAGCTCTAATACAAGTCCTTGGGCAAGTCCATGCCCAACATAAATCCTTGGGCAAGTCCATGCCAACACGAAGGTCAATACAAGTCTTTGGATAATTCTTAGGCCAATACAAGTCCTTGGGCAAGTCTGAGCCCAATACAAGTCCTTGGACAAGTTCAAGCCCAATACAAGTCCTTTGGTAGGTCCAAGGTCAATACAAGTCATTGGGTAAGTCCAGGCCCAATACAAGTCCTTGGGTAAGTTCATAGCCAACACAAGTCCTTGGGCAAGTCCAAGGCCAATACAAGTCCTTGGGCAAGTCTAAGGCCAATACAAGTCCTTTGGTAAGTCCTTTTAGAGGAAATTAGAACCGAAATCTAGTGCTTGAGTCGAGAAATTCAAGAAGTCATTGCGCTTGGAAGCATCCAAAATTTCATTTAGGGAAGATTATTTCATCTTATACATTTATGGGCATTAAAACTAAACAATTCGTTTTACTCATTTTTCATTGAAGTTCAAAAACATTCTTTGTTGAAGTTCGCTCATGAGGGACAGAGCACAAAACCCCAAGATTAACTATAGGTACGGTTGAACACAGGGATTCCTGTTACACCTCAATCAAGAGAAGTGCATCTTGTCACACTGTAACTGGGTGGCGCGTTCCTGTGTGCAGCTCATACACATCTCTCCTAATACTATCTGTTTGGTTACTCACAATGCAGTAAGGGTGTGACAGTGTGCACTACCTCTGAGCACGGTGGGCCTTGGATGGCTGTTTTCTACTGTGCATATGATCAGCGCCCAAGCCCAATATCCACCCAAGCTAGAACCAAGAAGGGCCAGGCAATGGATGCTGTTAATCATTCCTAGCTCACATGGAGGGCGAAATTGCAGGCACTACCAGAAACTATCGAGCTTGATCGGGTCTTGAACTCCTTTCCAGAATAATGCTAAGCAGGGAGGTTTCCAATAGTCAACCACAACCCTTAAACCAGAGTTTATCCATGATTAGAGATAATTAAGAAACGAGATAATTGATCTAGAAACAATGACACATGAAAAAGTTTCCAAAATCATAATAAGATAGAAAAAAATAAGATTATTAAAAGTCTGGGTTTAACAACTATCGTAATCTCCAGTCGAAGTGATGTTCACTAAATTCAGTTGTGTGGTGGCCTACTGGAAACGCTCTTGGCTGGTACTCGCCAGACTAGGGTACAAGTCCCGCTCAAACTCGATAATTTCTTTAGTGTCAGCAACCTCACCATCTTTTTAGGGCTAAGGAGGGTTTAGGGGAGCCTAGAGGTCTACCTGTTGAGTCATCAACAGCTATTGCCTGGCCCTCCTTGGTCCATAACTTGTGTGGAAAGTGGGTTTGGAAGATGATCATGTGTATATGGTCAGCCGCTAGGGCATTATCACTGTCACTTGCCTCTGCCATATAAGGGTTGACTTCAAACCTTTGAAATCAATTTTCCCTTTAATCTAGGCCGCTGTGGAATAAAATAAAAAGATTTCAACCTTATTTGCTTATTAGCCCAGCGGCATAGTAAGAAATATGAAACCAATTGTTCAAATTGTTCTAAAAGCACCAAAATTGGCACACATGTGGATTAATACATTCTGAACAATTTTGGATATGGAGGCATTCAAGATTCTCCCCGTAGCACATTTGGCGGCCATTTTTCAAAATGCCCGCTATTTACCGTTAGCGTCATTGAATATGTACCATAATTTGTCTTTTTGTGGATGCTAAAGGTGATAAGTGTGCTAGAGGTGATAAGTATTGTACAATTACACATACTTCTGTGCTTACCAAATAATTTGGCTACCATTTCACAAGAAAATGAATTTTACTTTGCAGCGGCAGCGTTGGTGGCAGTGACGGCGGCTGCAGTAATAGTATAGTGTTGATAGTCATGGTGCTTGTAGTAGTAACTTGTGGTAACATGGTGGTGTTTTGTGTCTTTGCAGGTGAGGCAGCAGCAGCACCACCTGACATCAGAGACGCGTTGTTCCAGACTGCAGCCATGGCAAAGAAGTTCCAACTGGTCGATACTTTTGAGCAACGTACTCCCACAACACCTCCTGAGACAAACTGGAAGCTGTGTCTTGTATGTCAAGAGGAGACAACAGAGTCACTTGTCTGCCCAGTACTGTCTAAACGCCGAGACCCTGGGAGTGGATACACGACAATGGCTGCTAACTTGGTCAAATTTGATGAACTCGGAGAACTGCCAAGAACTGTTCAGTTACAGAGACTAGATGAAGGACAAGGTATTGAGGCGACAATGGTTGCCCACCAGGCCAAGTGGCATAAAACATGTATGCTCAAATACAATAACACAATGCTACAAAGAGCAGACAAGAGACGCATCGCAAGCAGCTCAGCATTTGATAGTACTGACAATGTCCAGGCCAAGCGCGCCAGAACACACTCTTCAGAAGCCACTACCAGCGGCACCTCCTGCTTTTTCTGTGGAAAGTCTGGCACAGAGACCCTACATGAAGTAACAACCTTCCAGGTGGACACACGCGTACGGAAGTGTGCAGCGCAAGTTGGGGACAATGAACTCATAGCCAGGCTCAGCATGGGTGATATGGTGGCTCTGGAGGCCAAGTACCATTCCAAGTGTTTGTTGGCTCTTTACTATCGTGCAAAGACCACTGTAGAAGCCGAGCAGAAAACTGACCATGAAGGTGTAATGTCAAGAATCGTACTGGCTGAACTGGTCCTGTATATCGAGGAAACCCACCTAGAAGAGGGCACCACCCCAGTCTTCAGACTCGAGGAATATGCACAGCAAGTGTTCATCCCATACGTTGTACAACGTTTCCAACATGTATCACGTCTTGACCTTGTGTGGGACAGCTACAGAGCATATTCCCTGAAGGCATCAACCAGAGAACAGCGTGGAAAGGGAGTACGTCGGCGTGTTGTCGACTCAGCAGTCATACCAGGAAATTGGCAAAGTTTCCTGCGAGTTGATAGCAACAAAGTGGAGCTCTTCAGCTACCTCTCCACCATGCTTGCAGAGTCCTTTCAAGAAGAAGGCAAGGAACTGGTCGTCACTGATGGGGAGCAGGTGATCTGTGTTCCACAGCAAGAGGATGTCAACTCACTCGCACCATGCAACCAAGAAGAGGCAGACACCCGCATGATGCTACATGTAGCACATGCTGCACAACATGGTCACCACCAGATACAGGTTCGAACAGTAGACAGTGACGTCGTGGTCCTAGCAGTGATGGTAGTCCAGAAACTACCAGCTGGAGACGAACTCTGGGTAGCCTTTGGGACAGGCAAGAACTACCGCTACATTGCAGCCCATGAAATAGCTTCCTCCCTTGGTCCAGAGAAGGCATGTGCTCTTCCAATGTTTCATGCCATCACAGGGTGTGATACTGTGTCAGCCTTCGTCGGACATGGGAAGAAATCTGCCTGGGCAACATGGAACACGCTGCCAGAACTCACTGATGCCCTGCTGAGTCTGGCAAATGCACCCACAAGCATCCAAGAGGATACAATGCATGTCATCGAGAGGTTTGTCATACTCCTGTATGACCGCACAAGCAAATGCAAGGACGTCAACAAGGCGAGAAAGCAGCTCTTTGCAAAGACGAACTCTGTTCAGAACATCCCGCCAACCTACGCTGCTCTGGAGCAGCATGTGAAGAGATCTGCCCTTCAGGGTGGTCATGTCTGGGGCCAGGCATTGGTACCAACGCCCGTGCTCCCTCCACCAACAGACTGGGGCTGGCATCGGAGTGATGATGGGCTCTACACACCACTCTGGACCACACTCCCTGAGGCATCCAAGGCCTGCTATGAGCTGGTGTCTTGCGGATGCAAGAAAGGCTGCAAAAACCGCTGCAAGTGCAAGAACGCTTCACTGCAATGCACTGGTCTATGTTTCTGTGAAGGCGAATGCCAGTAGATTGGGACAGAAAACTTGCTAACCAACATTATGATCTGTAGACATTCATAATTCTGGTGACCAGATTTGAAAAGTTCGGAATCATAATTAACATAGTGTGGCAAAATCTACGTTATTGTATTACATGTATGTACTGCAGGATTACACAAGTACTGTGCCTAGAGACTGGGCTTTTGGTCGACTATATAACTACAATCTGACCATACTGTAAACTTCCCGTACTCTGTGTATTATTTTGACTAGCAATTTTGCCAGCAATTTGAAATAAAAAAGCAACTTGAGCAATTAAAGTGTGTTCCTGAAATCAGGTACTGGTTATTAGTGGTATTATGTCATTGAGTATTGAAATCTTCATCAAATGTCCACTTTTTCCACAAAATGGCGGCCAGTTTGGGGGCCATTTTTGAGAAGATTCATCTAAATATCTGTTAAACATTTATTGATGTTAATTCTGATGTAAAAAAAAGGGAATTTTGGCCCATCTAGCACCAAACTAACGACACATAATGAAGTCTATGTAATGACGCTAATGTTAAATGGCGGCCATTTTGAACAATGGCCGCCATATCTTCCTAAGGGCTAATCTTGAATGCCTCCATATCCAAAAATGTTTAGAATATATTAATCTACATGTGTGCCAATTTTGGTGCTTTTAGACCAATTTGAACAATTGGTCTGCTATGCCGCTGTACTATATATTGATCTGATTAATTTTCCAATTGTCTATACATTTTGCAATCGTGTTTTAGATGATAATTTTACATATTAATCTGTCGTGAAAAACAGTTAATACGTTTAAGTGTTTTTAACATCGAACTGAACTTTGAAATTCCGTTTCTTTTTTGTTTACTAGTTTTTGTAAGCTTATTTTCTTTACAATGCATTATTATTATTATCGTCATCATTATTATCATTATGTAGGTGAAGGACAGTGGCTCTTCAACATCCGAATCTCAGCATTGATAATGTTTCTTTAACTTTGTATGACCTTTTAAAATTTTAGGTGGGATTCTCGACAGCAAATTTACTCTTATGAAACACATTAGGCGTCTCTTCTTCAATTGCACAAAAAATAGGTTTATTGAGTGAGTCTAAAGATTTTTGGCGATCATTTTTTTCTGAGGAAGTGTTTTCATTCTTTCATTCTACCTTGTTTCGAGTATTGTTCTCCTCTTTGGTATTCAGATGCTGATTCTCATCTTAATTTGTTGGACAGGAACTTACG
>NC_090756.1:32510275-32515275 GCF_036898095.1 Palaemon carinicauda | reverse complement strand
TCTCTAGGGCATTGTCACTGTCATTATTTGGCTGTTGATAGATGATGATAGTTAACACTTGATGTGGTTGTTAATACTTATAAGGTAGTAACATTTAATTTGGTTGTCAACACTTATAAGGTAGTTAACAGTTGATGTTGTTGTTAATACTTATAAGATAGTTAACACTTGATGTGGTTGTTAATACTTATAAGATAGTTAACACTTGGTGTGGTTGTTAATACTTATAAGGTAGAAACACTTGATGTGGTTGTCAACACTTATAAGATAGTTAACACTTGGAGTGGTTGTTAATACTTATAAGGTAGAAACACTTGATGTGGTTGTCAACACTTATAAGGTAGTTACCACTTGGTGTGGTTGTTAATACTTAAAAGATAGTTAAATCTTGGTGTGGTTGTTAATACTTATAAGGTAGTAACACTTGATGTGGTTGTTAATACTTATAATATAGTTAACACTTGGTGTGGTTGTTGATACTTCTAAGGTAGTAACACTTGATGTTGTTGTTAACACTTCATGTTAATACCGGTTAATGTATCCTTCAAAGCTTTCTACTCCGGCTTTTTGCACATTCTTTTGGTCTCAGCATGAACATTTAAACAATGGAAACGGGTTTACGATTAGCATTTTCCCTAGACTTTGAAGGTTTTAAACTCGAGAATTTTATAGTTAAAATCAAATTATTGTAATAGAGAAACAGATGTATATGTAGATAGATTAAAGAGATATCCAGATAAAAAAATATTTAGGTAGATAGATAAACAGACATTTATGTAGATAGATAAAGAGATATTTAGGTGAATAGATAGACAGATTTCCAGATAGATATGCTATCTCTATCCTGTGAATAATAACTGCATTAAAAGAACAGAAAGAAAAGAAGAATTTAATCAGGTGTTCAGATAAATATTCCAGAAGGGATTCCTAAGCAATAGAAAATGCTTTCAGCTGTCTTCTTTCCAGTCAGTATCACGAGGATTGAACACCCCCCCCCCCTCTCTCTCTCTCTCTCTCTCTCTCTCTCTCTCTCTCTCTCTCTCTCTCTCTCTCTCGTTTAATAAAGTTGGCATATTTTTATTCAATCTCCATTGTCCCCGAATTCAGTAGAGGTATCGTACATATGATCAGCGCCCAAGACCCTCTCCATCAAGCTAGGGCCAAGGAGGGCCAGGGAATCACTGCTGATAACTCAGCACGTAGACCTATAAGCTCCCTCAAATCATCGTGCCTAGTTCACAAACACGATGTGGTTGCAATCAAAACTGAGCTGGGTTCGAACTCCTTTCCAGCAGATATTGGGGCAGAGAAGTTTCCAATAAACTACCTCCAGACTCACCAAAACCAGCAAATTCAACTTCCGGGTTATGATACTTTTGTATTAGTCCAGAGACTGATAGGGAGAGAAAGACCAATTCTCTAGTTCAGCCCAAGGCTTCCTAGGTTAGGTTAAGTTGGTTTTGATTAAGATGGATGAGTTTCAGGTGATATATTTCGTGTTTTTTTTTTTCACAAGAATTGTTTCTGTTTGAGACAATTTTCATTTTATGATTGATTTTTATGCTTTGGATGTTACCTTAGATATTCAAGGCATTTCAAAAATCAATTTTTTAAATTATGAAAAAATCCGTTGTTTTGGTTCTGTATCTGTTATCACAATCTTTACGTTTATTTTGTAAATGTTAGAAAAAAATGAAACAAAATACGAGATGCTACCCACACTTTTTATCATATATATATTTTAAAATATCTGAATTACATTTTGGAATTATTCAGAATCTAAAAAAAAAGTCTAGTCACTCGTCCTTTTTCCTTTGTATTTTTTGAAGCATGAAAGAGCGTAAGGCAAACTGTGGCTCCACATTGCCCTGCTTCAACGAAAAATCATTTTGAGTAGCTTTTTACCAAACACCCACTGCCAAAGTTAGAAAATAGTTTTCATTTAAAATTTTACAATTTGCAAAAATTATTATTATTATTATTATTATTATTATTATTATTATTATTATTATTATTATTATTATTATTATTATTATTATTATTATTATCTAAGCTACAAACTTAGTTGGAAAACCAGAATGCTTCAAGGCCAAGGGCTCCTAAAGGAAAGAAAGCCCTATAAGAAAATAAGGAAATAAGTAAACTACAAGAGAAATATTGAACAATCAAAATAAAATATTTTAAGAACACTAACAACATTAACAACAAATCTTCCATGTATAGAATATAAAACTAAAAAAAAAAAAAAAACATGAAGAAGAGAAATAACATAGAATAGTGTGCCCGAGTGTACCATGATGCTAGAGAACTCTACCCCAAGACAGTGGAAGTCCATTGTACAGAGGCTATGATACTACCCAAGACTAGAGAACAATGGTTTGATTTTGCAGCGTCCTCCCAGAAGAGCCAGAAGAGTTGCTTAGCATAGCTAAAGAGTCTATTCTACTCTTACCAAAAGGAAAATAGCCTCTGAACAATTACATTGCAGTAGTTAACCCCTTGATCAAAGAATTATTGGTGATCGCAGTGTTGTTCGGTATATGAGGACAGAGAAGCATGGGGAATGAATGGGCCAGACTATTCGATGTATGTATGGGCAAAGTAAAAATAAGCCACAGAGAGAGAGAGAGAGAGAGAGAGAGAGAGAGAGAGAGAGAGAGAGAGAGAGAGAGAGAGAGAGACAGAGAGAGAGAGAGAGAGAGACAGACAGAAGATCCAGTGTAGTATTTTTTGACAAGTCAAAGGTCCCGATAACTCTATCATTACAAAGATTATCAAAATAAGTCATTGATCTCTTCAAGTTGGTCTTCCAACTCTAGTTTCAGAAATCGAAGGTTGGAGACCACCACAATTGTACACAAAGTTTGTAAGTCACTCAAATCAAAATGAAAATGAAATAAAAAAAAAAAAAATATTTTATATTAAAAGGCCCATCGTGAAATAATCTCGAAACTTACTGAATGGAGATGTCCCAGCCCTTTGAATATGTGTGTGGATGTAGGAACTATAGGAGAATGGTGTCTATAGAACAGAAATATTAATGACGAAAGGGGACAAAAGTAATCAGAGAAAGTAATGCGAGTCTTTGGACTTTTTCATTCCCAAAATGAAGTCGTTAAACGAGGAAAGAATTGTGTTATTGTTGGAAAATACAAAACAAAAGAAGTCAATGATTGTTGATGGCAATATGTGTCTTTTCGTTTATATGAACACAAAAAATTTCTTGTCACATTTTTTACGAATTGAATACCTTTCTTCATTTGCTCTTTCCTTTATACTTGTATGAAGCAACATTTTTTATTTGAAAGCACATCGTCCAGATTTTCAGTTAATTTGTTTTGTATATATAATCAGTCTCTAGGGCATTGTCCTGCTTGCTATAGGGCAATGTCACTGTCCCTTGCCTCTACCATTAATGAGTGGCCTTTAAACCTGTAAACATGCCATTTTTCATTTCTTGGGTTTGGCAAGTTTTCATCCCCACACTGGCCAATTGCGGGTTGGTTATGGTGAGAGATTTTCGTGCGATCGCTCACACCAACCTAGAATGGATGGCCCTAATTGCCGAGTTAAGGCATCCCCATTTTTTTACCTCCTTATAAAGATCTGTCTGCAATAACAACTGAACAAACGATGGTAGATATATCTTATCCTTGGCAAGGTCATCTGTCTATTTTATATCTACATACATCTCTCCTTTTTATCTCATAAAGCATTCCTGGTAATATTTTGCAGATTATATATGAAAGATGTATTTTAATGTTGGTACTGTTCTTAAAATATTTTATATTAATTGTTCATTACTTCATTTGTAGTTTATTTATTTCCTTGTTTCATTTCCTTATTGGGCTATTTTTTTCCTTGGTGTAATAGCATTTTGGTTTTCCAACTAGGGTTGGCCCTTTTTCTTTATTTATTTCAATTTATAAATAACTAGAATTTTGTTTTAAGTTTTGAAAATATATTGGATTTGTTCAGTCCAATAACAAATACATGAATTGAGTTTTCATTATATAATGATTTGAATGTAGGGAAAAGAGAGCAATTTGCTTTGCAATCAGTGATAGATTATGATCATTTTCTAGACACAAAGCATCAACAAAAGCATTATTATTATTATTATTATTATTATTATTATTATTATTATTATTATTATTATTATTATTATTATTATTATTATTATTATTATTATTATTATTATTGTTATGAAAGATCGTTAATCTATAAGAAATTCTTCTCCATAATACGTAAAATTAATTGTGGTTTTAGAAAGCTGACAACTCTCTCAAAACATCAACAAAAACAACAATATTATTATTATTATTATTATTATTATTATTATTATTATTATTATTATTATTATTATTATTATTATTATTATTATTATTATTATTATTAGCTTACATCCAACAAATAAGCTGTCCAGAAACATTTCCCTTTTCCGACCTCTTGCTCTTCTCCCCTCTATCTTATTATTATTAGCTAAGCTACAGCTCTAATTGGAAAAGGCTACTATAACCCCAAGGGCTCCAACAAGGAAAAATAACCCTGTGAGAAAAGGATGTAAGCAAATGAATAAACTACAAGAGAAGTAATGAACAAATAATATAAAATCTTTTAAGAACCGTAACAATATTGAAATAGATCTTTCATATACATGGTAAGTGGTGGATGGAGATGGTTTGGGCATGCTCTTACACTCCCCAAGAGAGATTAGTTTACCAACTTTTCAAATGGGCCCCACAAGGCACTAGAAGAGTTGGAAGACCCAGGCCTACAAGGATGAAGACTATGGAGCGTGAAGTAAGAGATGATGAATGCAGAAGTATTGAATTAAAACTTCCAGATAGAGTCGACTGACGAAATCTAATCGAAGCCTTTTGTGTTAATATGCATAGGAGAGATGAGGATGATGATAATGAGATATAAACTATAACGAGAGACTTATGTCAGCCCGTTCATCATAAAAATATTTGCATCAAGTTATAATTTTGCCTGTT
>NC_090756.1:32492775-32502775 GCF_036898095.1 Palaemon carinicauda | reverse complement strand
TCACAGCTGGAATGAAACTTCTAAAATACTGTGTAGTATTGAGCCTCATGACGGAAAAGGCCTGGCTATTAGAATTAACCGCATGCCTTGTGTTACGAACAGGATGGAACTGTCCGGGAAGATCTGAACGTAAAGGATGGTCAGAATTATAAAAAATCTTATGCAACATGCATAATGAACTAATTGAACGACGGTGCCAGAGATTAATATCTAGATCAGGAATAAGAAATTAAATAGGTCATATGTTCCTAACTAACAAATTAAGATGAGAATCAGTAGCTGAAGATCAGACAGAACACTACTCGAAACAAGGTAAAATGAAAGAATTAAAACACTTCAGAATAGATTAATCACCGAGAATCTATTAAGAATTTCTCAATGAGCCAGTTTTATGAGCAATTGAAGAAGGCACAAAACTAATGTGTTTCTTAAGAGTAAATTTGCCGTCGATAATCACACCTAGAATTTGAAAGAGTCATACAAAGTTAAAGATACATTATCAATACTGTGATCCAGATATTGAGGAGCCACTGTCCTTCACCTACACAATGATAATAATGATAATGATAATAATAATAATAATGCATTGTAAAGAGAATAAACTTACAAAAATGGTAAACAAAAAAGAAATAAAATTTCAAAGTTCAGTTCGATGATAACACTTGTAAATATTCACTGTTATTCACGATAGATTAATATGTAAAATTATTATCGAAAACGTGATTAGAAAATGTACAGAAAATTTAAAAATTAATTAAGTCAGTGCATGCGAATGAGGTTAAAATCTTTTTGTTTTAGTTCCCCAGCTACCGAGATTAAAGGGAAAATTGCCTTCAAAGGTTTAAAGTCCACCCATGAATAGCAGAGGCAAGGGACAGTGATAGTGCCTTAGCTGCTGACCATATATACATACATGTGATCAGCGTTCAAGGCCTTCTCCACCCAGGGAGTGCTAGGTAATGGCTATTGATGAGTCAACAGGCAAGTCTATAGGCTCCCCCAAACCCTCCTTAGCTCACAATGATGGTGAGGTTGCAAACACTAAAGAAACTATCGAGTTTGAGCGGGACTTGAACTCCAGTTTGGCAAGCACCAGGCAGGAGCATTTTCAATAAACCACCTGAACCCTGAATTTAGTGTAGATCACGTCGAGTGGAGATTAGGACAATTGTTAAAAAGACACTTTGCAAAACTATCTAGATATAGAACAGTGCTTTGAATAGTTTTAATTTTTCTATCTTGTTATGATTTTGAACATTTCAGCTTAGCATGTGCCATCGTCTACAACAATGACCGCATTTTTCTTAACCATTTATAATCTTATAGATAAAATCTGGTTTAAGGGTTGTGGTGGCCTGTTGGAAACGTCCCTGTGTATCATTATGCGGGATGGAGTTCGAAACCAGAGAAAGCTCGATAGCTTCTAGCAATGCCTGGAACCTCGCCATCCTTATGAGCTAGAAAGGAGTCATCAGCAGCCCATGCCTGGCTCTCCCTGGTCTTTGCTTGGGTGGAGAGGGAACTAGGGCAGAAAAGCATATGAATAGGCGTCCATGGCACACCACGCACTGAGGAAGTGCACACTGCCACACCCTTACTGCCTGGCAGAGGTTACATAGAGGAACTCGCTGCGCAGATGCAGTGTGACATGATGCATTTCTCCAGATCGAGATGTACCAGGTATCCCTACATTCAACCGTAAACATGGTTATTCTTGGGTCACTGTCCTCTGCCATTCATGAGCTGCCTTTAATAAAAATTCTCCTAACAATGAAAAATCAATAAAACGAATTATTTAATTTTGATTCCCTTAGATGTATAAAATGGATTCAGTTACTCGAAATTAACTTTTGGACGCTCCCAAGCACAATGACTTCTTGAATTTCTTGACTCAAATTCGAGATTTCGGGTCCAATTTCTTCTAATAAGACTTATCCCGGGAATTCTGTCAAATCAGGTTTCGGAAGGATCTCTCTCTCTCTCTCTCTCTCTCTCTCTCTCTCTCTCTCTCTCTGCCAGCCACCACGTGTGTGTTTCCCAGGCACTGGTTTAGGGGACGCCTCTCTGCCATTACTTCCTTCCATAATCATCTCTCAATTTGAAAATTTCCCCAACACAATTAAGTCACTAAAGAGACTAAACTTATGTTCAATCTTTATATATATATATATATATATATATATATATATATATATATATATATATATATATATATATATATATATATATATATATATATATATACACATATGTGTGTGTGTGTGTGTGTCTGTATATGACAATTACAATCACAAGCCAAGCCACAACCCTAATTGGAAAGGGAGAATGCTACAAATATAATTGCTCCAACAGGGAAAACTGCAAAATACGGATAGTGAATTGAAAAATAATGATTAAATTATTTAGGAAAAGTAAGTTATATAATATATACAAAGATCAGAAACAACGATGGATAGATTAGTCACACGTAAACTAGGAAATTAGACTTATGCCCAACAGAAAAGCCATTATTATTATTATTATTATTATTATTATTATTA
Source organism: Palaemon carinicauda (assembly GCF_036898095.1). Lineage (NCBI taxonomy): Eukaryota > Metazoa > Arthropoda > Malacostraca > Decapoda > Palaemonidae > Palaemon > Palaemon carinicauda. The sequence goes on along the minus strand of NC_090756.1, from coordinate 32,500,235 downwards.
TTATTATTATTATTATTATTATTATTATTATTATTATTATTATTAGCTAAGCTACTACCCTAGTTGGAAAAGCAGAATGTTATAAGACCAAGGGCTCAAAGAGGGAAAAATAGTTGAATGTGGAAAGGAAACATGAAAATTGATAAACTACAAGAGAAGAAATGAACTAATAGAATAAAATATCTTAAGAGAACTCTAACCCAAGACAGTGAAAGACCAGTGTACAGAGGCTACGGCACAACCCAGGACTAGAGAACAATGGTTTAATTTAGGAGTGTCCTTTTTTCCTAAAAGAGCTGCTTACCATAGCTAAAGAGTCTCTTTATATTCAAGTGAGATTTGTTTACTCAATTAAATGTGTGTCAGAAGGAAGAACTCTACACAATATTAAATCTTCTTCATCATCTTTTTTCATCACACTGACATCATAAACTAAAATCCCCGAAAATAAACGAATCTTGATATTTGATTTCAGAATAGATTATGAACAAATTTCTAGATGCCAATTCCTACTTGAATTCCAGATTCCAATTCCAACTTGTATTTGAAATTTTAATGCCAACTTAAATTCCATATTCTAATTCCAACTTGAATTCAAAATTCCAATTCCAACTAACACTCCTTACTCCAATTCCAACTTAAACACCAGACTGCTATTTTAACCTAAACTCCAGACCAAATTCCAACTTAAACTCCATATTCCAATTCCAACTTTGATTCCAGATTCCAATTCTATCTAGAAATTCCTATTCCAATTCCAAATTTTACTCTAGATTCTAATTCCAACTTAAATTCCATATTCCAATTCCAAATTTTACTCAAGATTCCAATTCCAACTTAAATTCCATATTCAAATTACAACCTAAATTCCAGATTCCAATTTCAACTTGAATTCCATATTCCAATTATAACTTTTTCGTCATCTCTACCTTAAATCCTATTGCTCTATCATTAGGATCTAAGCTTAAGCTTCGGAATCAAGATAACACAAAAAATTTTCATCGGAAGTTGAAATTAGAATCTGATATTTAAGTTGGAATTGAAATCTGGACTTCAAGTTAGAAATGGATTCTGGAATTAAGGTTGGAATTGAAATCTGGAATTCAAGTTGTTATAGGTATCTGGAATTCAAGTTGGAATTGGCATCTGGAATTCAAGTTGAAATTGTATTGTGGAATTCAAGTTGGAATTGGAGTCATGGAGTATGAGTTGGAATTAGAATCCGGAATTTAAGTTGAAATTGTACTCTGGAATTTAAGTTGGAATTGGACTCTAAAATTGAAATTGAAATTGGAATCTGGAATCCCGGTTGGAATTGGAATCTGAAATTTCGCTCAAAATCTATTCCGAAACAAAATTAATGAAGGTTCGTTTAATGGAATCGTTAACGTTTATTGAGAGTTCACGAGTAAATCTATGACGTAATAAATGATTGCCCAGATTTACTTAACAAGAGAAGGCTATCATGGATTGAACCTTTGCAAATACAGTTCTATTTGTTTCGCAACAATCTGCTTTTGGATATTGTATTAGATTTGAACTAGGAAATATAAAAAGAAAAAAAAATAGTAACATAAGCAATGTATAATATATAAAATACAATGGAATTGATAATTGTTTTTCTATCATTTATTTAAATACTAATTAAGCTCAACAGAAGTAACATGCTCGCCTAGCATTCGCAAGGCAGCAGATCGATCCCATCCCGGGGCCGTGACTTTAAGCTGTTTAATGGGGACACAGGCCACTGCTGTGCTTGGTTACTAAAATGGGGCGTTGGGCTTGCCCGGCTGACGTTCCGGTGACCATCTATTGTGATGAAACTGGAACTGAAACCAGACACCTTTACCTTTAGTCCCCCCCCCCCCAAAAAAAAAAAAAAAAAAAAAACTCATAATGATAAATTTGTTTTGATAATGTCTCTTTTTTCGATTTTGTCTCTCGCTTTTGATTTGTTTCTTGCTTCCGCATTCCCACACCCGTCTTATCTTCTTTCCTATTGGTGGATCCTCCCTCCCCTGATTGCGTCGTCTGTCTTGTTTTATGACGACTAAAACGACACGATTTAAAAATGGATTCTGTTTATGATACTTTGGTGGAGCCATAAAAACATTGAATCAATAGTAAACTTATTTAGTCATACGAAGGGATAAGCATATAATAACACACACATACTGTACATATATAATCATCATCATCATCATTATCAATTAGCCGTTACTAGTCCACTGCAGAACAAAGGCCTCAGACATGTCCTTCCACTTGTACCTGTTTATGGTCTTTCTATGTCAGCCTATACCTGCAGACTCTCTTAGTTTGAGTTGGGATATCTAAACGTGGTGAAAAAAGTTTTTGTATTCACATAAGCAACAAAGTTGTACTAGTCAGGACCACCCATACTAAATTGGTGTGCTGTGAGTGAGTAATCCACACTGGCCAGAGAGGGTGATGAAAAATGGTGGAAATTGCGAATCCCCAGACATGAAAAAGAGCATGTCTGGGGCCTGGTTCTACATTCAAGTTGAAACGGCTGCATATGATGTTGTACATATTGATATCAAATTTAATATCCAAAATGTACACGTTAACTCACATACATATATACCCACAAGGAACACGTGATTCATCTCTCATAAAAAGCAAAGATTCAAACATTCAAAACATTATTAGATAAAACCTACCGTGGTTGAATCAACCACTCAGTTTCCAATGAATATTTGCTCATTAACCACTGATTCGAATAATCAGACGAAAATAAAAAGAAAATTGTGAATGCAACAATATTCAGCTATTTGATGGTGATACATTCCCTTGACATTGCCATATATCATGGCATAGCCTATAAAGTGGCTCTAGAAATTCTATTGACATTTATTGGTCATTGTGTTTGGGGCTTTTTACAGTTGAAATTGAGTTTGATAGGGACATCTGGGCAACTATGCATGATATGCCACACACTGCTACATGCAATAATTCTCTCATGTTTTATCACCAAGCATATAAATGTATGAATTTCAGGTACATTATATGTCTCTAAGAGAATGAATTGACATGAAATGATCAGTGTTTTCGAGCTTTTTAAAGTTAGAATTTAGTTTGATATTCACATCTGGCAACTATGTAAGATTATGCCACACACACTGTTACATGTAATATTTCTCTCATATTTTATAGCCAAGTTCTAGATACAGCTGAGGACGAACTAGATATTACACCGAAAGTGCTAAAGGGAATATCTCCGTTATGTAAGTCACAAAGGCTTTATGGGATGTGTGCACCTTGTATGGAAAATCCCATTAACCCTTAACCAAAGTTTGTTACTTTATCAATTGATCTTTGATGGTTCCTCTCTCTCTCTCTCTCTCTCTCTCTCTCTCTCTCTCCTCTCTCTCTCTCTCTCTCTCTCTCTCTCTCTCACACACACACACACACACAAGCACATTGCGTGATATTAATCGTTTTCTCTTCGAAATCATATGAAAATCTCTCTCTCTCTCTAGCACACACACATTTGTGATATTAATAGTTTTCTCTTTGAGATCATATGAAAGTCTCTCTCTCTCTCTCCTCTCTCTCTCTCTCTCTCAAGCACACACACATTGTGTGGATATTAATAGTGTTCTCTTTGAGATCATATGAAAGACTCTCTCTCTCTCTCTCTCTCTCTCTCTCTCTCTCTCTCTCTCTCTCTCTCTCTCTCTCTCTCTCTCTCTCTCACATGGTGTGATATTAATCGTGTTCTCTTTAAGATCATATGAAAGACTCTCTCTCTCTCTCTCTCTCTCTCTCTCTCTCTCTCTCTCTCCTCTCTCTCTCTCTCTCTCTCTCAAGCACACACACGTTGTGTGATATTAATAGTGTTCTCTTTGAGATCAGATAAAAGACTCTCTCTCTCTCTCTCTCTCTCTCTCTCTCTCTCTCTCTCTCTCTCTCTCTCTCTCTCAAGCACACACACACATTGTGTGATATTAATCGTGTTCTCTTTGAGATCATATGAAAGACTCTCTCTCTCTCTCTCTCTCTCTCTCTCATCTCTCTCTCTCTCTCTCTCTCTTCTCCTCTCTCTCTCTCTCTCTCTCTCTCTCCTTGTAAAAACAGTGAAAGATAATGTAAGAATAATTTAGCACTCTGTGTAAACATGTTGTATTGAATTTAATATATTCAACGCAAGCCCACCGCATTGATTTCTGCATGGATTAATTTAGGAAAACACGTTGGATATGTCTTATATGTTTACTTTCTTTAGTCGATTTTGTTTATAATATGAATAGTGATGAAAATATACAAGCTCTACAACACTGATATTGATACGATACTTTTGAATGACTTGTTCTGGGGAATTTGAATCACTGTAACAAAATTATGAATAGTTTAGTAAATACTTTTCTATTCATTTTTCATTGTAGAATAATAATAATAATAATAATAATAATAATAATAATAATAATAATAATAATAATAATAATAATAATAATAATAATAATAATAATAATAATAATAATAATAATAAGAGTTAAAAGTTAAAGTAATTAAAAAAAAACTGTTACTTTCATTGTTGAAAATATTATTTATATTTTGGCGAATTTCGAAAAAGAATTCTCGAAATCCCATAATGGGGCATTAGCCTTTAGAGGAGAGAGAGAGAGAGGAGAGAGAGAGAGAGAGAGAGAGAGAGAGAGAGAGAGAGAGAGAGAGAGAGAGAGAGAGGTGTCGACATTCTAGGGGAAAAATCAATCAAATATTAATGGATATAAACTAAATGTTTAAAACCTAAATTTATTCATAAAAGATAATTTGATCTTTCCTTCTGTTTTGATTATATAGAGGTAAATAATTTGTTCCTTTTACTTAGAGTTTTTAACCATGAAATACTGAAATATTCATTATTCATCCCTGGTTTCAGAGCCTCCACTGAAAAGCATATTTTATATTGATTATTCATTACTTCAATTATATTTTATACATTTCCTTTCCTTGCTAGGTTTTTTCCTGTTGGAGCATTTGGGCTAATAGCATTTCATTCAACGGGGAAAATAGCTGAGTGAGGATAGAAAATAAGCAAACAGATATAAATACCGTACCTGAGTGTACCCTCAAGCAAGAAAACTCTAACCCAAGACAGTGGAAGATCATGGTAAAGAGGCTCTGGCATTATTATTATTATTATTATTATTATTATTATTATTATTATTATTATTATTAGCTAAGCTACAACCCTAGTTGGGAAAGCAGGATGCTATAAGCCCAAAGGGCTCCAACGGGTAAAAACAGCTAGCAAGGAAAGTAAATAAGGAAACAAATATAAAGATCGTGCCTGAGTGTACCCTTAAGCAAGAGAACTCTAACCCAACACATTGAAAGATCATGGTAAAGAGGCTCTGGCATTATTATTATTATTATTATTATTATTATTATTATTATTATTATTTTATTAGCTAAGCTACAACCCTAGTTGGGAAAGCAGGATGCTATACAGCCCAAAGGGCTCCAACGGGTAAAACAGCCTAGCAAGGAAAGTAAATAAGGAAACAAATAATAAAGATCGTGCTGAGTGTACCCTTAAGCAAGAGAACTCTAACCCAAGACATTTAAAGATCATGGTGCAGAGGCTATGTCATTATTATTATTATTATTATTATTATTATTATTATTATTATTATTATTATTATTATTACTAAGCTAAAACCCTAGTTGGGAAGCAATATGCTAAGCCCAAGGACTCCAACAGGGAAAACAGTCCATTGAGGAAAGAAAATAAGGAAACCTGATTGAATAGCGTACCTTAGTGTACCCTCAAGCAAGAAAACTCTAACCGTTATGACCACCCTTTCCCACACTTAGCCCTAAAGGCCACGTAGGATCTTAATCAGTCAGAAATTTTTCCCCATAAACTTTCCCCTTGAAGAGCTGAATTCTTATAACCCTGACATTCCTGCCTTGTTTGGCAGAGGCATAAGTTTCCCCATCAGGCCAAAAGTTAGTTATTGCAGTCGTAGGATAGACTGATTGTGTCTCCAGTATCATTTTGAAAATTAGTGGAATGATATCAAGACGGATACAAACGGAATTTCAGACCAAAAATATAGATTTTAAAACTTTCTCCATTCTAAATTTGTTTTGATAATACTAAATCCTTTTTTTCTTTATAATAATAGTTTCATTCATACTATCATACCTTTCTTCTTAGATTTACTCGATTATCCCCAAAAATTATAGATCTTGAAATTATTTTTTATCCATTCCAGGTCTATATATTCACTACACTATGATGCATTCTTTAGATATAAAAGATATAGATTTTAGGAATTTTGATCTATACTAAACTTATATATCCATAATTTTCCGTCTGTTCCAGTACTATTATAACTTTTTTTTTTTCTCAAATTTACTTGGTTATTTTTTTCCCATCCCTTTACTATTATTTGGTTCTCTATCTTGTACGTCGATAAACATTTATTTCTTTCGTCTTGTGACCATATTTCAAATAGTTCTTTTCCCCTTACACTCAACTTTTCTCATAAATTTCTTTATGACTTTCTCTGTCTTTAACTTTCCTCCGCTGAGCCATTCTTAACTCAAAACTTATTTTTTTATTCAACTCTTTATATATTATATATATATATATATATATATATATATATATATATATATATATATATATATATATATATATATATGAATATATATTATATATATATATATATATATATATATATATATATATATATAAGATATATATATATATATATATATATATATATATATATATATATATATATAGAATATATATATATATATTAATCAAACTGACTTTATTAAACTCATAAATATGTCTATTTATCTGTCCATTATCAAAGTCATTTAAAGCTGCCAATTCTATGAGAACCTCACTTTATTTCTCAAAAAAATGCCACAGTCAAATCCTTTGCTCTGTCCTCAACAGCCTTTCAGGAAGTCCTCAGATGTTTTCCATAATATTAAATGGCTATTGATAACGCCCTGCCTGGTGATTGCCGGACCAAGGTTCGAGCCCCGCTGGAACTCATTAGTTTCTTTAGTGTCTGCAACCTCACCCCACTTATAAGATACGGATGGGGATTTCAAGGGAGCCCTCCCTAGTCCTAGCTTGATGGAGAGGGGGCCTTGGCTTTGATCATATGTAAATATGGTCAGTCTCTAGGGCATTGTCCTGCTTGGTATGACAATATCACGTTCCATTGCCTCTGCAAATCATGAGCGGCCTTTAAACCTTTAACATGTGAAGCCTCCCTAGATATTATTACTGCTTTTCCCACAGTTTAAACCAGTCATAGAAACCCGTCAGCATTTCAGTAGACAGGAATCCCAGAGTTGTGACTGAATTCCTGGATTTCATCCGTTGGCTCTTGGGTGAATCATAAAATTCTATAATAAGTAGATGACGTTTTCTATAGATTCACGAAAGAACTGCATATGAAATT
>NC_090756.1:32476928-32484428 GCF_036898095.1 Palaemon carinicauda | reverse complement strand
CACACTGCCACACCATTACTGCCTGGCAGAGGTTACATAGAGGAACTCGCTGCGCAGATGCAGTGTGACATGATGCATTTCTCCAGATCGAGATGTACCAGGTATCCCTACATTCAACCGTAAACATGTCATTCTTGGGTCACTGTCCTCTGCCATTCATGAGCTGCCTTTAATAAAAATTTTCCTAACAATGAAAAATCAATAAAACGAATTATTTAATTTTGATTCCCTTAGATGTATAAAATGAATTCAGTTACTCGAAATTAACTTTTGAATGCTCCCAAGCACAATGACTTCTTGAATTTCTTGACTCAAGTTCGAGATTTCGGGTCCAATTTCTTCTAATAAGACTTATCCCGGGAATTATGTCAAATCAGGTTTCGGAAGGATCTCTCTCTCTCTCTCTCTCTCTCTCTCTCTCTCTTCTCTCTCTCTCTCTCTCTCTCTCTCTCTCTCTCTCTCTGCCAGCCACCACGTGTGTGTTTCCCAGCACTGGTTTAGGGGACGCCTCTCTGCCTTTACTTCCTTCCATAATCATCTCTCAATTTTGAAAATTTCCCCAACACAATAAGTCACTAAAGAGACTAAACTTATGTTCAATCTTTATATATATATATATATATATATATATATATATATATATATATATATATATATATATAATATATATATATATATATGTGTGTGTGTGTGTGTGTGTGTGTGTGTGTGGTGTCTGTATATAACAATTACAATCACAAGCCAGGCCACAACCCTAATTGGAAAGGGAGAATGCTACAAATCTAATTGCTCCAACAGGGAAAACTGCAAAATACGGATAGTGGAATAGAGAAATAATGATTAAATTATTTAGGAAAAATAAGTTACATAAGATATACAAAGATCAGAAACAACGATGGATAGATTAGTCACACGTAAACTAGGAAATTAGACTTATGCCACACAGAAAAAGCCATTATTATTATTTTTATTTTTATTATTATTATTATTATCATTATTATTATTATTATTATTTATTATTATTATTATTATTATTATTATTATTATTATTATTATTATTATTATTATTATTAATTAGCTAAGCTACTACCCTAGTTGGAAAAGCAGAATGTTATAAGACCAAAAGCTCAAAGAGGGAAAAATAGTTGAATGTGGAAAGGAAACAAGAGAAGAAATGAACTAATAGAATAAAATATCTTAAGAGAACTCTAACCCAAGACAGTGAAAGACCAGTGTACAGAGGCTACGGCACAACCCAGGACTAGAGAACAATGGTTTAATTTAGGAGTGTCATTTTTCCTAAAAAGAGCTGCTTACCATAGCTAAAGAGTCTCTTTATATTCAAGTGAGATTTGTTTACTCAATTAAATGTGTGTCAGAAGGAAGAACTCTACACAATATTAAATCTTCTTCATCATCTTTTTTTCATCACACTGACATCATAAACTAAAATCCCCGAAAATAAACGAATCTTGATATTTGATTTCAGAATAGATTATGAACAAATTTCTAGATGGCAATTCCTACTTGAATTCCAGATTCCAATTCCAACTTGTATTTGAAATTTTAATGCCAACTTAAATTCCATATTCCAATTCCAACTTGAATTCCAAATTCCAATTCCAACTTGAATTTCAAATTCCAATTCCAACTAACACTCCTTACTCCAATTCCAACTTAAACACCAGACTGCTATTTTAACCTAAACTCAGACCAAATTCCAACTTAAACTCCATATTCCAATTCCAACTTTGATTCCAGATTCCAATTCTAACTAGAAATTCCTATTCCAATTCCAAATTTTACTTTAGATTCCAATTCCAACTTGAATTCCATATTCCAATTCCTAATTTTACTCAAGATTCCAATTCCAACTTAAATTCCATATTCAAATTACAACCTAAATTCCAGATTCCAATTTCAACTTGAATTCCATATTCCAATTGTAACTTTTTCGTCATCTCCACCTTAAATCCTATTGGTCTATCATTAGGATCTAAGCTTAAGCTTCGGAATCAAGATAACACAAAAAATTTTCATCGGAAGTTGAAATTGGAATCTGATATTTAAATTGGAATTGAAATCTGGACTTCAAGTTAGAAATGGATTCTGGAATTAAGGTTGGAATTGGAATCTGGAATTCAAGTTGTTATAAGTATCTGGAATTCAAGTTGGAATTGGCATCTGGAATTCAAGCTGAAATTGTATTCTGGAATTCAAGTTGGAATTGGAGTCATGGAGTATAAGTTGGAATTAGAATCCGGAATTTAAGTTGAAATTGTACTCTGTTAATTTAAGTTGGAATTGGAATCTAAAATTGAAATTGAAATTTGAATCTGGAATCCAGGTTGGAACTGGAATCTGAAATTTTGCTCAAAATCTATTCCGAAACAACATTTATGAAGGTTCGTTTAATGGAATCGTTAACGTTTATTGAGAGTTCACGAGTAAATCTATGACGTAATCAATGATTGCCCCAGATTTACGTAACAAGAGAAGGCTATCATGGATTTGAACCTTTGCAAATACAGTTCTATTTGTTTCACAACAATCTGCTTTTGGATATTGTATTAGATTTGAACTAGGAAATATAAAAAAAGAGAAAAAAAATAACATAAGCGATGTTTAATATACAAAATACAATGAAATTGATAATTGTTTTTCTATCATTTATCTAAATACTAATTAAGCTCAACAGAAGTTAACGTGCTCGCCTAGCATTCGCATGGCAGCAGATCGATCCCATCCTGGGGCCGTGACTTTAAGCTGTTTAATGGGGACACAGGCCACTGCTGTGCTTGGTTACTAAAATGGGGCGTTGGGCTTGCCCGGCTGACGTTCCGGTGAGCATCTATTGTGATGAAACTGGAACTGAAACCAGACACCTTTACCTTTAGTCCAAAAAAGGAACTGAAACCAGACACCTTTACCTTTAGTCCAAAAAAGAAAAAAAAAAAAAAAAAAACTCATACCAATAAATTGGTTTTGATAATGTCTCTTATTTCGATTTTGTCTCTCGCTTTTGATTTTGTCTCTTGCTTCCACATTCCCACACCGTCTTATCTTCTTTCCTATTGGTGGAGCCTCCCTCCCCTGATTGCGTGGTCTGTCTTGTTTTATGACGACTAAAACGACACGATTTGAAAATGGATTCTGTTTATGATACTTTGGTGGAGCCATAGAAACATAGAATCAATAGTAAACTGATTTATTCATACGAAGGGATAAGCCTATAATAACACACACATACTGTACATATATAATCATCATCATCATCATTATCAATTAGCCGTTACTAGTCCACTGCAGAACAAAGGCCTCAGATATGTCCTTCTACTTGTACCTGTTTATGGTCTCTCTATGTCAGCCTATACCCGCAAACTCTAATAGTTTGAGTTGGGATATCTAAACGTGGTGAAAAAGTTTGTGTATTCACATAAGCAACAAAGTTGTACTAGTCAGGACCACCCATACTAAATTGGTACTGTGAGAGTAATCCGCACTGGCCAGAGTGGTGATGAAAAATGGTGGAAATTGCCAATCCCCAGACATGAAAAAGAGCATGTCTGGGGCCTGGGTTCTACACTAAAGTTGACACGGCTGCATATGATGTTGTATATATTAATATCAAATTTAATATCCAAAATGTAATTAAATTCATTAAATGTACACGTTAACTCATATACATATATACCCACAATGAACACGTGATTCATCTCTCATAAAAAGCAAAGATTCAAACATTCAAAACATTATTAGATGAAACCTACCGTGGTTGAATCAACCACTCAGGTTTCCAATGAAATATTCGCTCATTAACAACTGATTCGAATAAATCAGACGGAAAATAAAAAGAAAAATTGTGAATGCAACAATATTCAGCTATTTGATGGTGATACATTCCCTTGACATTGCCATATATCATGGCATAGCCTATAAAGTGGCTCTTAGAGATTTTATTGACATTTTATTGGTCATTGTGTTTGGGGCTTTTTACAGTTGAAATTGAGTTTGATAGGGACATCTGGCAACTATGCAGGATATGCCACACACTGCTACATGCAATAATTCTCTCATGTTTTATCACCAAGCATATAAATGTATAAATTTCAGGTACATTATATGTCTCTAAGAGAATGAATTAACATGAAATGATCAGTGTTTTCGAGCTTTTTAAAGTTAGAATTTAGTTTGATAATCACATCTGGCAACTATGTAAGATTATGCCACACACTGTTACATGTAATATTTCTCTCATATTTTATAGCCAAGTTCTAGATTCTGCTGAGGACAAACTAGATATTACACCGAAAGTGCTAAAGGGAATATCTCCGTTATGTAAGTCACAAAGGCTTTATGGGATGTGTGCACCTTGTGTGGAAGATCCCATTAACCCTTAACCAAAGTTTGTTACTTTATCAATTGATCTTTTGATGGTTCCTCTCTCTCTCTCTCTCTCTCTCTCTCTCTCTCTCTCTATCTCTCTCTCTCTCTCTCTCTCTCTCTCTCTCTCTCTCTAGCACACACACAATTGTGTGATATTAATCGTTTTCTCTTTGAGATCATATGAAAGTCTCTCTCTCTCTCTCTCTCTCTCTCTCTCTCTCTCTCTCTCTCTCTCCTCTCTCTCTCTCTCTCTCAATCACACACACATTGTGTGATATTAATCGTGTTCTCTTTAAGATCATATGAAAGACTCTCTCTCTCTCTCTCTCTCTCTCTCTCTCTCTCTCTCTCTCTCTCTCTCTCAAGCACACACACGTTGTGTGATATTAATCGTGTTCTCTTTGAGATCATATGAAAGACTCTCTCTCTCTCTCTCTCTCTCTCTCTCTCTCTCTCCTCTCTCTCTCTCTCTCTCTCTCTCTCCTTGTAAAAACAGTGAAAGATAATGTAAGAATAATTTAGCACTCTGTGTAAACAAGTTGTAATGAATTTAATATATTCAACGCAAGCCCACCGCATTGATTTCTGCATGGATTAATTTAGGAAAACACGTTGGATATGTCTTATATGTTCACTTTCTTACTTTCATTGTTAAAAATATTATTTATATTTTGGGGAATTTCGAAAGAGAATTCTCGAAATCCCATAATGGGGCATTAGCCTTTAGAGAGAGAGAGAGAGAGAGAGAGAGAGAGAGAGAGAGAGAGAGAGAGAGAGAGAGTGTCGACATTCTAGGGGAAAAATCAATCAAATATTAATGGATATAAACTAAATGTTTAAAACCTAAATTTATTCATAAAAGATAATTTGATCTTTTCTTCTGTTTTGATTATATAGAGGTAAATAATTTGTTCCTTTTACTTAGAGTTTTTAACCATGAAATACTGAGATTATTCATCATTCATCCCTGGTTTCAGAGCCTCCACTGAAAAGCATATTTTGTATTGATTATTCATTACTTCAATTATATTTTATACATTTCCTTTCCTTGCTAGGTTTTTCCTGTTGGAGCATTTGGGCTAATAGCATTTTATTCAACGGGGAAAATAGCTCAGTGAGGATAGAAAATAAGCAAACAGATATAAATACCGTACCTGAGTGTACCCTCAAGCAAGAAAACTCTAACCCAAGACAGTGGAAGATCATGGTAAAGAGGCTATGGCATTATTATTATTATTATTATTATTATTATTATTATTATTATTATTATTATTATTATTATTATTATTATTATTAGCTAAGCTACAACCCTAGTTGGGAAAGCAGGATGCTATAAGCCCAAAGGGCTTCAACGGGTAAAACAGCCTAGCAAGGAAAGTAAATAGGGTAACAAATATAAAGATCGTGCCTGAGTGTACCCTTAAGCAAGAGAACTCTAACCCAAGACATAGAAAGATCATGGTGCAGAGGCTATGTCATTATTATTATTATTATTATTATTATTATTATTATTATTATTATTATTATTATTATTATTATTATTATTATTATTATTACTAAGCTAAAACCCTAGTTGGGAAGCAATATGCTAAGCCCAAGGACTCCAACAGGGAAAACAGTCCATTGAGGAAAGAAAATAAGGAAACTGATTGAATAGCGTACCTTAGTGTACCCTCAAGCAAGAAAACTCTAACCGTTATGACCACCCTTTCCCACACTTAGCCTAAAGGCCACGTAGGGTCTTAATCAGTCAGAAATTTTTCCCACAAACTTTCCCCTTGAAGAGCTGAATTCTTATAACCCTGACATTCCTGCCTTGTTTGGCTGAGGCATAAGTTTCCTCATCAGGCCAAAAGTTAGTTATTGCAGTCGTAGGATAAGACTGATTGTGTCTCCAGTATCATTTTGAAAATTAGTGGAATGATATCAAGACGGATACAAACGGAATTTCAGACCAAAAATATAGATTTTAAAACTTTCTCCATTCTAAATTTGTTTTGATAATACTAAATCCTTTTTTTCTTTATAATAATAGTTTCGTTCATACTATCATACCTTTCTTCTTAGATTTACTCGATTTTTCCCAAAAATTATAGATCTTGAAATTATTTTTTATCCATTCCAGGTCTATATATTCACTACACTATGATGCATTCTTTAGATATAAAAGATATAGATTTTAGGAATTTTGATCTATACTAAACTTATATATCCATAATTTTCCGTCTGTTCCCAGTACTATTATAACTTTTTTTTTTTCCTCAAATTTACTTGGTTATTGTTTTCCCTTTCCTCTACTATTATTTGGTTCTGTATGTTGTACGTCGATAAACATTTATTTCTTTCGTCTTGTGACCATATTTCAAATAGTTCTTTTCCCCTTACACTCAACTTTTCTCATAAATTTCTTTATGACTTTCTCTGTCTTTAACTTTCCTCCGCTGAGCCATTCTTAACTCAAAACTTATTTTTTTATTCAACTCTTTATATATATATATATATATATATATACATATATATATATATATATATATATATATTAATCAAACTGACTTTATTAAACTCATAAATATGTCTATTTATCTGTCCATTATCAAAGTCATTTAAAGCTGCCAATTCTATGAGAACCTCACTTTATCTATTTCTCATGCCACAGTCAAATCCTTTGCTCTGTCCTCAACAGCCTTTCAGGAAGTCCTTAGATGTTTTCCATAATATTAAATGGCTATTGATAACGCCCTGCCTGGTGATTGCCGGACCAAGGTTCGAGCCCCGCTGGAACTCATTAGTTTCTTTAGTGTCTGCAACCTCACCCCACTTGTAAGATACGGATGGGGATTTCAAGAGAGCCCTCCTTAGTCCTAGCTTGGATGGAGAGGGGGCCTTGGCTTTGATCATATGTAAATATGGTCAGTCTCTAGGGCATTGTCCTGCTTGGTATGACAATATCACGGTCCATTGCCTCTGCAAATCATGAGCGGCCTTTAAACCTTTAAACATGTGAAGCCTCCCTATATATTATTACTGCTTTTCCCACAGTTTAAACCAGTCATAGAAACCCGTCAGCAATTCAGTAGACAGGAATCCCAGAGTTGTGATTGAATCCCTGGATTT
>NC_090756.1:32471928-32474428 GCF_036898095.1 Palaemon carinicauda | reverse complement strand
CAGTGAATAATGGTCAATTTCAGTCGATTGATTCGTCGTTGAATTACAAAATTTTGTTATTTTGAAAATGTTTTTCTTTTTCGTGATCTGTATGAAGTTTTTGCTAATGAGGAAACCGTTTTATTGGGCTGACCTCCAAAGCTGAAGGATTAATCATATTTGAAATGGAGGGAATTTCACTTCGTTGGGTAACATGCTCTTTTGAATGTACAGTTCTTAGAATTCAATTTTAGATTCAAGAACAGTTGAAGTTAGTTGTCCCTCGACAGTTGCCATACCTTATTATTATTATTATCATTATTATTATTATTATTATTATTATTATTATTATTATTATTATTATTATTATTATTATTATTGTTAATAATACTAGCTAAGCTACCACCCTAGTTGGAAAAGCAGGATGCTATAAGCCCAAGGGCTCCAACAGGTAAAATGACTCAGGGAGGAATGGAAATGAGGAAACAGAATAGTGTGCCCGAGTGTACCCTCAAGCAAGAGAACTCTACCCCATGACAGTGGAAGGAAATGGTACAGAGGCTATGGCACTACCCATGACTAGAGAACAATGGTTTGATCTTGGAGTGTCCTTCTCTTAGAAGAGCTGCTTACCATAGCCAAAGAGCCTCTTCTACCCTTACCCTAATGGGCATCGAATAATCACAGTGCAGAAGTTAACAATAGGCAATATGTAAAGAAACAGATAATTGAATGAGAATTGTAGCTCGTTTAATCAAGTGAGGAGGTTATGTATGCATTTATGTATGCATATATGTCCCCCTACATAACGAGCGCATACAATAAAAACAAGATAAAAAAGGAAAAAGAAAAGGAAGATAATTTAGCTGGATAATTATACGAGTTCTTGGTCTTAATGGTAGACGTTAAGTCGTTACAGCCACCTATCTGCAAATTGTGGCTTTAACAGCTCATGCAATTTCCCCTTGCACAGGAAGTACATACAATGAAAGCTAAACGAAATTCCCCATTTAAAAATTGGAAAAAACCAAAGTATCGTATTTGGAAAATCAGAGATTCGTATGTTACACTAGAAAAGGCGCTGTCAGAAAACCTTTCCTGAAGTGTGGAATATTTTGTGGTCGGATTCATTTGTTAATAGATTATCGTTTTTTCTTTTCTAGATGGAAAATGGAAAAATATGAGTGACAGGGAAAAAGGAATCCTGATATTGAATGTTTTGCCGATTCCTTCAATACTTATGGGCAAAGGATATCCGATTCTTTTCCCAGGTACCTCTGGCACTCAAACAGGACAGATGAAAAGATACATTTGACACAACCAAAATGGAAACGATATAGGCGAAAATACGCAGAAGACTATTTTTATATTTTTTCATTATTTAATTTTGAGAGGTGTAACTATATGTTCAAGTGTTTATATAATTAGAGAATATCCACTATTCAGTGGTAAAGCTTCTGTGTAGCAAACAAAATGACTGACATTCGAGTCTGTTTGCTCGTTCGTTTTAGATTGCCCTACTTTGAGTAAGACACAGGCTCTTGCTTTGGCAGCCCGTAAAGTGTAGCTATGAAAATATGTCGTCACAGCCTGATAATATAGGATTAATATATGTTTGGGGTACACTCAGGCGCACTCCTATCTTATTATATTCATCTGTATCTTTCTTTATGTTTTTATAGTTTATACTCTATATGAAATATCTAGTTTAAAGTTGTTACTGTTCTTGAAACATCTCAATTTAATCGTTCAATACTTCCCTTGTAGTGTATCTATTTTCCTATTTCCTTTCTTCACTGGGCAATTTTTTCAAATTGGAGCCCTCGGTCTTATAGCATCTAGGTTTTCCAACTAGGGGTGGAGCTTAGCTAATAATAATAATAATAATAATAATAATAATAATAATAATAATAATAATAATAATAATAATAATAATAGAGGATAGTCGTAGATACCCAAATTTTTTTAATGATTTGGTGGTAGGCCAACCTGGCCGGTATTCCTCTGCCTTGCTATTAGCGCCTCTCTCAGCATCACTACCAACCCCACCTGAGTGCAGGTTCTATGTTTCAAGCGTTTAATGGAATTTCCCAATGATTATTACCACAACACTTCCTAGGCTTAAACAGTATACAGTACGTTTATACCTTCGATAGTAATCAGAGAGTCAGACTAATGTATTCACCTTTATTGGGGTTTTTAGGATTCGTGATTGTAACTTGAGAATCCTTTTCAGCGAAACAACCTTTCTTTATTTGCTTTTATTTACACAAAAATCTATCGATCGATAGTAAAACTGTCATCCTACAGACCTCCAACAGACTACAGACATTCTGAAATTCTAATAATCCCAAACAAATATCTAAAATGTCTGATTATTGCATAGGATTTATGTTCCCAAATGTCACATTTTTATTTCAGTTGCGATAACCTGAACTGCTTTAAATTTATATTTTTCTTAATGGGAAATCATGCAAACAGAATTAGATACATCTGACACACACAGACACACACACACGCA
>NC_090756.1:32464428-32469428 GCF_036898095.1 Palaemon carinicauda | reverse complement strand
TGCATACACGGTAACTTTAAATTTAACGAGAATATGAGTGAAAATGGCAAAGTATACTCTCTCTCTCTCTCTCTCTCTCTCTCTCTCTCTCTCTCTCTCTCAGATTTCCTTTGTAACCAAGACACTAAAAACTTGAGACCTTTTCCTTCCTCCAAGTGTATCGCCCGAAGACTTTACTTTGAAAACACTAATGTCAGTCTTTTTTAAAGCGCTGCTTTCAGCTAATGCTGCTTGCAAGCGCTCCATTAGTCTTGCCAAAGGAAGGTTTCAAGCAAAGGACTCTTTCGGTGTTTGAGAATTTCTTGTTCTTGTCTCTCATTAGTTTTATTTTGGGCGAACAGGTGTGGGGTGGGGGGGGGGGGGGGGGGGGGGGGGGGTGGAAATACAGTTTATTTGCAGAGAAACACAATTATTATTATTATTATTATTATTATTATTATTATTATTATTATTATTATTATTATTATTATTATTATTATTATTATTGTTGTTGTTGTTAATAATAATAATAATAATAATAATAATAATAATAATAATAATAATAATAATAATAATAATAATGATAATAATAATGCCCCTTGTTGTTGAATTATCCCATGGAATACCAATTGAAAGATTTGTTTTAATCTAGTTATTGTACTCAAAGTATATTATATGAATTGTTCATTAGTTCTCCGTAGTTTATTTTCTTTATTACCTTTCCTCACTGGGCTATTTTTCTCTTTTGGAGCCCTTGGGCTTGTTGCATCCTTCTTTTCTAACTAGACCTGTAGCTTAGCTTGAAATAATAATAATATAATAATAATAATAATAATAATAATAATAATAATAATAATAATACTTTCCCTTGGTCTTGAACTCAGGTTATCGCTTCGTGCTTCAAATGCTTCTTATTCAGGAGACGAACTGATCCTGGGAGTCTAATGGCACTGGACTTGTCACGGATAATTAACAGGTGTCAAGAATCGTAAAAGGCTTCAATAAAAGGGGATTGAAATAAGAGGCAGAAAGTCGGGGAACGTTTAGCGGGGAACTGAAACGTTTGCTCTATAGAGGATGTGGAAATTGATGGTTAATTAAACATAAAAATGTCGATATTTCCACGTACTGATTGTACACTAGATAACCGGAAAGAAATATTTATTTTTTATTTTTTGGAAGGAGGAACATACCAAAGGGTCTGAAGAGCAAATACCTTCGTAGATAAGCAAGATGAAGTAAATCGTGTCATATTTATTCTTCTTTTTGCTGTTGTCGACTTACATTTTCTCGATGTCAGCAATATCCCTTTATCCTTTTTTTCGGAGGAGTCCTCCCTATTCGTAGTAATACCGACCTTCTTATATATATATATATATATATATATATTTAAATATATAATATATATATATATATATATATATATCCAATGGAATGTTATTGTTATTGTTATTGTTATTATTATTGTTATTGTTATTGTTATTGTTATTATTATTATTACAAGCTAAGCTACAGCCCTTGTTGGAAAAGCAGGAGGCTATAAGTCCAAAGGATCCAACAGGTTTAAAATGCCCAGTTAGGAAAGGGGAATAGGGGAAATAAACTACAAGAGAAGTAATGAACAGTAAATATGAAATATTTTAAAATCAACAACTATATTAAAACAGATTTTTCAGCTGGTACCCCATATGACAGAAGGATTTCCGATGATGCAATAAGTATTAAACAACAAAGAATAACAAATATAATAAATGAAATATATCAAGAATAAAGTGGTTTAAAAAACGAAGATTCAAACCCACTGGGAAATCAAAGTCAGGCAAATATCTTACAATATTCTAAATACCAAGAGAAGATCTCATTATATCTCATTGTCATTAATGCAATGAGTTGTCATCATTTTGTGATGAGCATAATTGATATTTATTATAACTGACGTCTTTACTTGTTTATTCACAAGAAGGATTCCAGTTTTGTTTATTTGATTGACGTTGGTTTAAGGTCCAGAAAAGAGTAATCTATTGCAATAGAGGTGGTCAATAATATATATTAGTGTACGCGATCCGTAAAAATATATAGCTTAATGTTTATATAGATAAGAACACAGACGCACAAACAGGTTCAACCCCCCCCCCCCCGTGCTCCTGCTCCTCTATATATATATATATATATATATATATATGGCCACACTGTGGCGGGATGTCGCAAGAATACCCCCACACCCTTGATTCATTCTAAACAGACCAATGTCTCCTCAATACAACCTTTCCCCTTACGTTATCAGCAGCGGGGCTCTTGGACAAAAGGACAAAAAAAAAAAAAATCCAAACATAACCTTAATACTATATTTCCTTAAAACTACAATGCTTAACATCCATAAACCGTCCACAACCAAAATAATCAGTTAAAAACTAATTGTAAACTTGAACACTAAATATAAATAAAACGTAATACCATTCAAATAAACAAACAAAAAAAAAAACCCTAACAAACTTAAATTACACCGCACCACCAATACCAAAAATGAAAATATATAAAATAAATCCTCCACAACCCACTTACCCTTTATTATATAAAGGAGACTGAAGAATCCTTTTAAAGAATAAAGCAAATAATATATTTTTCGATTATTATGCTATTTTCATATACACAACAAAGTTTTTGACAAAATTATTTCGTAAACGATAACGCAATTTTTGATGATATAATCTTGAACGAGGAGTTGATTAGCTCTGTAAGAATTATAGTTAAAAATGAAACTTTCGTTAAGTAATATATTTAGATCACCTTCCACACATTAAAATCTGTGTTAAAATGTATTTTCCGATTCGTCTCATGTCTTTCGGAAGAGGAAACAACTTACTTCACTTTCACATTTAGGGGTTTATTTCTCGCCCTCCACCAGACACTAAGAGTCTCTTCAGGCGGGCCTTGTGTGAAAATAATTTCTTTCCAGTTAATATTTTGCTCTGTATCTTTTTCAGTTATTCGCTAGCATTTGTGTTCAGGCTTATTAGTTTTCAGATCACTATTATAACACTTTCCAAAAAGATATGTCTTCATGTTTTTTTGAATGGTGTCACATTTTTGCTATTTGAGTTATCACTAATATTTCCCTGCAACCGAGTTTTAGTTAATAAGCATAAATCTAATTACATTTCATTGATAAGATTTCTAATCTTTATGGTTTTATTCCCACCGATTGAATATTTATCAAACCACACTTAATCAATGGGCTAGACTCCATGATCGGTTCTATGTTTTATCTGGTAAGCTCCTCCTTGTATACTTTTACAGTTTCCATCATATGTCTTATGATTCGTATCATTATAATTCCTCATTGTGCAAATATGACACTTTAACGTATTTACACTACAATCCGTGGTTCGGTGGTCTTGGCTACACCACTTGACACATACTTGAGTCTTGCTGCAACTATCGGCAGTATGACCAAATTCATGGCATTTACAACACTGAAATACATTGAAGGAATCAGAAATTTTGCAGCATCCTCCAAGCGTGGTATATACTCTATCACCCCTTTTACGGAAAAACTTTCCTGATACTTGGACTACACTTTATAATGACATGTGATTTACCGTTTTGTCTTGATTTAAACTTCCTGATCAATTTAAAGTCCTCTTCATTTACAAGAATATCACTCAACCATTCATTCTTTCCTTTATACTGGCAATTATATCATCTTCATTTTCATCAATATTACAGGCCTTGATTTTCGGTTTTAAGTAGATCCTTTTTATCCACTTCTTCCTTAATTTCGTTCTTGACCTCTTCTAAGTCATTTTTTAGCCTTTTCTAACCAAGCTCTATCCGCAAAATCAACTACCAAGTGGCCTTGTTTAGAGGTTTTGACATGTTCAACATCCTTGGTTATCTTCATCTTCTTCTTTTTTTTTTTTTTTTTTTTTTTTTTTACACATATACTCGCATATGTGGTCTTGGTCCCATTCACTTGTTCGTATTCCGTAAGCTACTCTTTCAGCTCAACAATTTCTTGACACATTGGTGTATTGAGCAGTTATCATATCCACATCTGTCGTTGTACATTTTCCTTCACCTCCTCCATGTTGATGCTTAGTTTCGTCATGTTTTCCCATGATTGCCTGACCCATGAACCATTAGGATTTGCAGTATCAACATATCTTGGACATTTATAAATGATGTTCTTGCTTTGACAAATATCACTTAGGCCATCTCTTAAAATTGAGCAAGCTTCTTCGTCGTGGTACCATCTTCGGCTTTCATCGCATTGTATCCAAAATTCATCATAGACCTCACAATGCCCACACCTGCCCTGATTGACTCCGTCATCACATTCTTCATCAGCGGCGTTAACTTGCATGCTAGTTGCTGCCACTGCCATTTTCTGTCTCTCTTTCCCTTGGATTACCGTTTCCAATTCGGTCATAAATAGATCAAGATCTTTCACGGGACTAAGTTTTTCTTTTCGTTTTCGTCTTCTAAGGACGCGCATATTGATTCACTTTTCAATGACTTTTGAAGTAGCCCCACACCAAACACAAAAATGCTGGGTCAGGCCTTTCGCCACGGACCTCAAATACAAAAGGAACCACTGACTTTTAATACTCGATTTCACTAATATCAACACTAGTAGACATCCACAAAAGTTATTTTCATAGTACGAAAAGCGAGATACATGATGGTTCCCGAATTTTTTTCCTTATGAAATCATTATTGAATTGTCTTGATTTTTAATATGCAAATCACGACTTAAAGATAAATAAATATACATTGAATACACACTTAATTCAGTTGGATATACAATAACAAGGTAGAAATATCACGAACTACTTTTAGGCAATTTTTTAAGACTTCCAGATTTTTATGCAAGCAAAAAAATAAATGGACACGCTCAAAAATAATACACGAATTCATATTCCCGTATTTGCGTATCCATCGATATATGTATTTTCTAAATAAAAATGTTTATAAGCATAAGATTATGCAAATCAAATAAGAAAAGAAAAATGGAGCTTTGC
>NC_090756.1:32459428-32461928 GCF_036898095.1 Palaemon carinicauda | reverse complement strand
ACTTATTAAGGTAACCAAACTGTCTTTTTACCTATTATTTTTTAGAGTAACCAAAGGGTTTTTATACTTATTACTTTTCAAAGTAACCAAACAGTGTTTTACTTATTACTCTTTACTGTAACCGTAGCTTTTTTTTTATTATTAGTTTTAAAGTAACCATAGCGATTTTTACTTATTATTTCTTAAAGTAATCAAAGCATTTTTACTTATCAAATTTAAGTAACCTAAGAGTTTTGTAGGTGAAAATTTATTGTGAATATCTGAACCTCTCAATCTTGATTTATTATTTTTTTTAGTTAGCAATAAAGCTTTAGGCCTAAAATGGCTTTGTATTAAATATTTTCTTTTACTGGCTAAACAATGGTAGATTCTAAACTACACATGTTTAATATAAAGATAATATCAATGCATTTTTAATACTTTTCTCACAAAGTCTGAAAATTTAACCAACAATTATTTGTTTTGAGTAATAGAAGGTCCCAAAACTCACATCCAGGTTCCCCTTTAGTCAAGCGAGAATTACCCTGACTCTCTAGTCTCTCATTTGACTGGATAAACCTCACGCACTTCACGTTAATCCTGATTGGTCGGCGTGTCGCCTTCATCTTCATTGGTCGGGCGCTGCAATCTGAATAGCGACCCTACGTAGGAATGAGTTTGTGCTGGGAATGCTTGAAATATAGGAATATAGCTTGATTTATGTGACTACAGACAGGATTAATTATAGTAATATTAATAACAATCATTTCAACATTATTATTATTATTATTATTATTATTATTATTATTATTATTATTATTATTATTATTATTATTATCTAAGCTGCAACTCTAGTTGGAAGAGAAGGATGCTATGGACCCAACTGCAACAACAGGGGAAAATAGCCCAATGAGGAAAGGAAATAAGGAAATAAATATTCAAACTGGTAATATTGGATGAGTACCTGTGCAGAAAACATACCCTAAAAGTGCCGTCAGTATGTATCAAACACTCTTACACCACTGAACTATCCCCTCTCATGCTTTCTGAATCTTGAGGCAAGTTTTCTTCCTCATTATCTCATAAGTAGTTACAAGGTTTTCCTATCTTCATATCTCATTCAACTTTCCAATTATGTCTGTTTCATAAGCATCTCATTTTCCTTTCGTTCCCTGCGAAAAAACCCTTTCCTGAGTAGTTGATTCAACGGTTCAATTATTATTATTATTATTATTATTATTATTATTATTATTATTATTATTATTATTATTATTAGCAATGGTACAACCCTAGTTGGAAAAACACGATGATATAAGCAAAAGAAGTAACAGGGAAAAATAGCCCAGTGAGGAAAAGGAAACAAGAGAAGAAATAAACAGGAGAAATGAACATATTTCAAATAGAGTAACAACATTAAAATAAAACTTACATATATACAAACTATAAAAAACTTCAAAAACACACGAGGAAAAAAATAAGGTAGAATATCTAATCGCATGATGTTTTATAAGAAAAATGTCTCGTTTTACTTTTTTTTAGGGGGAAAGGATTAAAAAATAGCTTTTTTTTTTTTTAGAAATAGCTATTTTATTAAACTTATTTTTAACGATCTATTTTTTGGTACCAAAAGAAAGTAGTCTTCTCAAACATTTTTTTTGTAGAATATTATTTCCTTTACAGAGAGAGAGAGAGAGAGAGAGAGAGAGAGAGAGAGAGAGAGAGAGAGAGAATTACAAGGATTTTTTGGTTTTAAATGTTTATCTAGACTCTGTCACGTAAGGACAGAGTGAATTACGATAAGTTTGACAGTATAAGATGTTGGTTGATAACCGTGTTGATATAAAAAGTCATGCAACTTCATTATACAATCTGCACCATTCCAAGAATATTAGAATTATGATGGACTCACTTTCTTTTATTTAATGCCTCTTCAATCCCTTTCCATATATTTTCTTTGTGTAAAATATGACTATACTTCTTGTTTGCCATGTCAAACATCTCATACTCTCGAACAAGTTCAATTAACCTCTCATCCATGGTGTCAACAATACCCTAACTATACTGTCTATGATTCTATGAGGAAAAATCGTCGTTATAGGCCACGAAATGAACGGGTATGATACGGGTCCTGAACCACACGAACCATCATTCACCCATTGGTTGGGTGGCTCACGGCTGTCAAACCAGCAGAAGTTTCTTGGAAAGAAAGCCGCGCCGACTCGGACGGCTGACGACAAAAGGCCGGCGTTCACCCTGACGGGTCCTGTGAACAGTTGCATTTGAATATACGTAGGAAAGCTAGACGCCCCTTAAACGACGGACTGCCTGTCATAAAGAAAACGGGTCGTGTGAATCGGCCTTTTACTGTTCACTACATCCGCTAGAAGTTTATCCCATTTATTTGCTATTTCTTATGTAAAAAGATTACCTCAGTGAGTAATGTGTTATCTTTTCAAGCCCAATCTACATCCGTTAGCTCTGGACTGATTTGTGCAAAGTGTGGAGAGGTTGCTGTATATAT
>NC_090756.1:32432611-32450111 GCF_036898095.1 Palaemon carinicauda | reverse complement strand
GTAAAATACAGTCGACAGTAACTTTGCACTACTTTGTTATCATCTTTAACGGTTTGATGACCGTAATATTACTCCTTTACGTCAATATATCAGTTTTTTGAACGGTAAAAATCCTGGATAAAATTTTGCCAGACATTTATCGTTTTTTAACGAAAGTTTCTAACAGTGAGGGAACCAACACCAGGACAATGCAATGTCGCAAAATTTGCATGTAAAAAAAAAAATAAAATAAATAAATAAATAAAACTACTGGAATAAATTTGAACAGCCATATATATTTACGTTTGGAGTGATACTACGGTCACCAACCCGTGAAAAATAATGACAAAGTATGGTAGAAATGACGGTCGCCTGTTTTACTGTAATACGTCTGAGAACCTATATTTTTACGAAGAATTTCCGATTAACGTTACGGCATTTTTCAACATTACAGGACAATGCAATGTCACATTTCTATACCATCTCTCATATATATATATATATATATATATATATATATATATATATATATATATATATATATATATATATATATATATATATATATATGTATATATGTATGTATGTATGTATCTCTGGTCACGCTTAGCTATACATATATATATATATATATATATATATATATATATATATATATATATATATATATATATATATATATATATATATATATATATATATATATATATACTATATATATATATATATATATATATATATATATATATATATATATATATATATATATATATATATATATATATATATATATATATATGTATATATATATATATATATATATATATATATATATATATATATATATATATATATATATATATATATATATATATATATGTATATGTGTGTGTGTGTGTGTGTTTATGTGTGTGGTCACGCTCAGATGCATTGGTCGCTCTATTACTGTACCTTGGGTAAGATGAAGAGATGGAACTGCCATACCCTGGTGAGAGGGACTGTGCGTCCGTGCATGTGTGTGCACATTTATAAACATATTTAGCCGTCCTTTTTGGCGGGTCGCGTACACTAGTTTTAAAGAAAAGGCAAAATCATCGTTTGTGGATGGGTACCTTATAAAAAAGTAGAAAAGAAAAGCATAAATTAAGTGATTCATATATTAATATGAAACGTCTTTTAAGAGAAATAACTCCCTCAAGTCAACCAAGACTTTCCGCAAATATAAAATGCAAGTTAATAATATGTCAATATATTTCCTTTCTTTATTGTAAATTATTAATTTGTATTCCAATCTGATTCTAGGGGCTGTCATTTGGTCTTTAAGTAACATTATATATATATATATATATATATATATATATATATATATATATATATATATATATATATATATATATATATATATATATATATATATATATATATATATATATATATATATATATATATATATATATATATATATATATATATATATATATATATATATATATATATATATATATATATATATATATATATATATATATATATATATATATATATATATATATATATATATATATATATATATATATATATATATATATATATATATATATATATATATATATATATAGCAATATTTTCTCACCTAGCACAAATCAGTCCAGAGGTAAGGGATACAAGCTGGAATTGAAAAGATAACACAATGCTCAATGGGGTCATTTCTTTACATACAAAATAGGAAATACATGGAACAAGCTCCCGGTGCATCCACTGAACAGTAACACGGTAAATGATTTCAATATTAAATTAGACATGATCATAAAAACTCTCTAAACGTTCAAACTAATTCCGTGTAACTCTCTCTCTCTCTCTCTCTCTCTCTCTCTCTCTCTCTCTCTCTCTCTCTCTCTCTCTCTCTCTCTCTCTCTCTCTCTCTCTCTCTAAATGAAGTAATATTCTACAAAAAATGGATGGAGACAACTACTTTCTTTTGATACCAAAAAAAAAAAAAAAAGAAATATCGGTAAAATAAGTTTTCTAAAATAGCTATTTCCTATAGAAAAAAAAGCTCTTTTCTAATGCTTTCCAAAACTATAGAACATTATACTTTGGAAATATTACGAGCTAAATAAAAAAAAATATAATATAAGCTATAAAAAGTAAGATTAAAGATAAATTTTAGACATATTTCCTTGGTGTGAACTATGATGAACTTCTAAGAGCATATATTCCTTTTCCTTTAAATATAAATTCTTTGCAATAAAAGTTTAACCATAGAATATTTCTTGTTACTCCCATACATAAATATGAATACAAATGCTCGCAACAAAAGCACCGCCGGGAAGGTTAACCGAGTTACCCTTCCTTCAAAGGTCTATTCCGGTCAATTTTCAAGAAAGTTCAGCTGAACTTTGAAAACTAATTTTGAATCTTTTATTTAATGAAGTATGGTAGTAAACCCTAACTCTAACATTATTCATCTATTTCACTCCAGGGGAATTATTCTAGATATAAGAATTAAATGTAAAATTAAGGGATTATTGAGTTAACTGCCTAGTAATGGAACAAAGTGTTGATTTTGTATAAAAAAGAATAAATTTTAATATTGGGATTACCATGATGAATATTTATTACTTCATGTATTAGCTGAAATGCCTATTTCAGTTACGTAGAAATGGTACAGATATTAGCATATTCTATCTTATTTCTCTTCCTGTTTTTTTTTTTTTTTTTTTTTTTTTTTTCAAGTGTTTATAGTCTATATGTAAAATATCTATTTTAATGTTGCTAATCTTCCTAAAGTTTGTCATTTTGATTATTCAATATTTTTCCTATTTATTTCTTCCTTTGCTTCCTTTTCCTAGCTGGACTCTCTTTCACTGTTGCGGCCCCTGGGCTTATAGCATCTTGCTTTCCCAATTAGAGAAATAGCTTAGCTAATAATAATAATAATAATAATAATAATAATAATAATAATAATAATAATAATAATAATAATAATAATTATTATTATTATTATTATTATTATTATTGAAACTTTGAATCACACTACTTAGGTAAGGTTTTTCATAGGGAACGAATGGAAAATGGGATGTTATGGAACAGACATAATTGGGAAGTTAAACGAGAGATGGAGATAGGAAAACCTTGTAACTACTTATGAGGTAAAGAGGAAGAAAACTTCTCTTAAGATTCAGCAAGCAGGAGAGGGGATAGTTCAGTGGTGTAGGAGTGTTTGATACATAGAGATGACTCTTTTAGGGTAAATTTTCTACACAGGTGTTCATCCAGTATTATTCATTTGAATATTCATTTCCCTATTTCCTCTCCTCACTGGGCTATTTTTTCCTGTTGGAATCCTTGGATTTATAGCATCCTGCTCTTCCAACCACAGTTTTAACTTAGCTAATAACAACAACAACAATAACAACAACAACAACAACAACAATAATAATAATAATAATAATAATAATAATAATAATAATAAATCATACTTGAAATTATTGTTGTTAATAATACTACAGTTAAGCTTCTCTGTAGCCACTGAAATAAAGCTTGAAAAGTATTGTAAATGATGCTAGATATTGACCTATATTCCCGTATTCCAGTATTCCCAGCACAAACTCATTCCTACGTAGGGTCCCTATTCAGCTTGTAGTGTCCGACCAATGAAAATGAAGGCAACCAAGGCGCTGACCAATCGGGATTAAGGTGAAGTGCGTGAGTGACGTTTATCCAGTCAAATGAGAGATTAAAGTCTACACATATTTTCGTTTGACTAAAGGTGAATCTGGACGTGAGTTTCTGGGACCTCTATTGTTCAAAACGAAAATATGTTAGTTAAACAGTCAAGCTCTGTGAGAAAAGTATTGAAATGCATAGATATATTTATATTAAATACGTGGAGTCTAGAATTGATATATTTAGCCAATGAAGAAAATATTTAATAAAAAGCTATTTTAGGCCTAAAGCCTTAATGCTAATTAAAGAAAGATAATAAATCAAGATGAAAGGTTCAAATAATCATGTTAAATTTTTGGCTAAAAACTCTTTGGTTACTTTAAAAAATAATAAGTAGAAAACGCGTTGATTACATTAAAAGCTAATAAGTAATGAACTCTTTTGGTTACTTTAAAGAGTAATAAGTAAAAAACTCCATGGTTACATTATAAAACTAATAAGTAAAAACTCTTTGGTTACTTTAAAGAGTAATAAGTAAAAACTCTATGGTTACAGCAAAAAGAAATATGTAAAACAAACTCTTTGGTTACTTTGAAAAGAAATAAGTTAAACAGTCTGATTACTTTATAAAAGTAATTAGTAAGAAAACGGGTTGGTTACCTTAAAAAGTAATAAGTGAAAGTAACTAGATGAATGACAAATACCACAGAATGTAACGTTTTCTATTATTTTCTGAGAACAGTTATTTCCGCAACAGAGCAATATAATTTACCCTTTGTAGCATCTAAAGAAGAGAATCACCTTTTTATTTATAATTCTCTCTAACATCAACTTTCAAGCATCATAGATGAATAAAACATTAAATGGGCATTGTTTTAGGAGTAGTGTTTACATTTCATCAAAGAGATCATAGAGATGTAATATCTAGATGTTCTTTCATCTCTAGTTAATTACTCAGTCTCATATGTAAGCTGAGAAATAATCTGAAGTGCGATGTATATTCTGATTTTATTTAGTGTATTATTTATATTAGAAATGAATAGAAACAGAGTCCTTTAGAAATATTTGGTTTTACAAGAAGTCTATGGAAAGAGTTGATAAGATGGCGCTCATCTATCGAGGAACTCGGAGCTAATCTAAGAGGGAATATCTTTTAATTATCAAAATTTTGAGAAATGTTATTTGGAAATGATGTAAAGCCAGAAAAAAAATGTTAAGCGAGCTCGAACTATTATCTATAAATTGTGGAAACCCAAAAGAGAAATATAAAAACGAACTAAATAAGTGAATAAGTGGAGAGTAACCAAGGAAAAAAAAAACACAATATGGTAGCCGTTCAATGGATAAGAAAACACTATTATTATTATTATTATTATTATTATTATTATTATTATTATTATTATTATTATTATTATTATTATTATTATTTAAGCTGCATTCACGGGGCTCCAATAGAGAAAATATCCCATTAAGGAAAGGAAATAAGGAAGACTACAAGAGAAGTTTAAGAACAATTACGACATCAAAACAAATTTTTCATATATCAGTATAAAAAAATTGGAAATAAGAAAAGGATAAAACCCAAGACAGTGGAAGATCATGTTACAAAGGCTATGGCACTACCAAAGACTAGAGAACAATGATTTGATTTTGGAGTGTCCTTCTCCTAGAAGAGCTGCTTATCATAACTAAAGAGTCTCTTGTACCTATACCAAGAGGATAGTGACCACTGAATAATAATAATAATAATAATAATAATAATAATAATAATAATAATAATAATAATAATAATAATAATAATAATAATTAGGTATATATACATATGAATATATATATATATATATATATATATATATATATATATATATATATATATATATATATATATATATATATATATATATATATATATATATATATATATATATATATATATATATATATATATATATATACATATATATATATATATATATATATATATATATATATATATATATATATATATATATATATATATATATATACATTGTCCTCCACTGTTTAGGAATTTATATTTTTAATCGGAAATTATCAGTTAAAATTACAGTTCTAAGCCGTTTTTCAGCAATACAGACGTCCGTAATTTTTACCATACTTTGTCATTATTTTTTACGGGGTGGTGACTGTAATATCACTCCTAAGGTCAATATATCGCGTAAATGTCTGTTAAAATTTATTCCAGGACTTTTACAGTTTTATTTTTGTATTTTTTGGGGATAAATATTGAGACATTGTATTGTTCTGAAGTTGATTCCCTGCTCGCTCTTTCTCTTCTCTTGGACGAAATCTCCTCTGCTCCTGCTTGTTGGTGCTTTTTATGCCAACTGCAACAACCCCAAGCACAGACCTTCCAAATACCTCAAGCAATGGTTCTAAATCCCTCAACAATTTCGTCCAGCAACGTATTCCGGACACAGTTTCCTCCATGCATAATTGAGGCTTTTCCAGGCGACCAGTTCCAACGCTTCATCAATCATTTTGAGGCAGCTGACGATGTGGAAAGTTGCTTTTTTATTATTATCAAAATTCTCAGATGGTGAAAATCGTTCCTTATGGGAACTCGATGCATAAATGGGACAATGCTTTTGTGTTACGGATTTTTGGAATCTGACATCACCTGTTAATCCATTGGTTTGGACAAATGGAGTTATGTTATTCTAATGAATTTGAATTTTCAATACCTGGGGGGATGGGGAAAAGTATTGTCCATAAGCAAAGAGGTTTGCTTGACTTCTAGTTTATTTATTTTTACTAAATTCTGCTTTTTTTTATATACTTAATACGTACTTACCTATCTGACATTGAAATTCATTAATTAAATAAAGAATTGATTTGCTTAGTACTTGGGACTGTAATCAAGCTGTATTTTGCCCCTGGAAGATAACAACAATAACAACAACAACAGTAATAACAAGAACAACAACAACAACAACAACAACAATAATAATAATAATAATAATAATAATAACAATAATAATAATAATAATAATAATAATAATAATAATAATAATTTTACTGTAATCGAGTCCTACCTTAACCCTGAGGACAACAATAACAACAACAACACAAATAATAATAATAATAATAATAATGATAATAATAATAATAATAATAATAATAATAATAAAATCAATAATAATAATAATAATAATAATAAGAAGAAGAAGAAGAAGAAGAAGAAGAAGAAGAAGAAGAAGAAGAAGAAGAAGAAGAAGAAAAATTTAACAGAGACACTGACTTAGAAATAAAGAAATTAATTGTTTTTTCGGGATTATAATTTTAAAATGTCCCATCACCTGAACGATAGAGATCAAACCAATCAAAACGCTCTATTTGGAACCTTCCATTGTGAACCCTTTGACATGCGAAACCTTTTGCCTCTGATGACC
The DNA here is from genome assembly GCF_036898095.1 of Palaemon carinicauda. Lineage (NCBI taxonomy): Eukaryota > Metazoa > Arthropoda > Malacostraca > Decapoda > Palaemonidae > Palaemon > Palaemon carinicauda. The sequence continues at coordinate 32,443,032 of NC_090756.1, read as the reverse complement.
ACCAATTTATACAAAACTCGATTACGATCAAATGAATGTAAATATTTCTTTCGCCCGTTAATTGAAAGAGAAAGTGGAAGAGGAAATTTAATTTTGGCAGGTCATTAAATTCCCCAAAGCTAATCATTTACATGGAAACTGGAAATATGGTGAAGGGATTTCGTTTGGTTTTGTATATTAGGGGCGACTAACTCTCTCTTTATCGTTCTCTTTGCTGTTATATATATATATATATATATATATATATATATATATATATATATATATATATATATATATATATATATATATATATATATATATATATATATATATATATATATATGTATGTGTGTGTGTGTATATATATAATTATTTAAAGGTTTGACATTTTTACTTAAACATACCCTAGCGAAGAATGGCTTCCCTTTGTCAACTCTCTCTCTCTCTCTCTCTCTCTCTCTCTCTCTCTCTCTCTCTCTCTCTCTCTCTCTCTCTCTCTCTTAAATCAGGTTATTTGATCAGATGTTTGGAGAAAAAAATATTTAGTGATATGGAAGACTTTGTTTGTAAAATTAGCTAAAAAAAAACTCTTAACATTTCGTAAAATGAAACAATAAAACTCGCGAAAATTCAAAAGTTAAATAGAAAAAATTGAGTGACACTTAACACCCTATCATAAACGTTTCCATACTTAACTAATCAACACATGACATCTCTACTGTTCGTAACTAAATCCATCTCCATTGATTAGACTGAATCCAGAGGTCAACACCAGGAGTTTAACCAACACTTCAACCACCTCTTGAAATCTAACCTTTTGCCTCAATCATTCAGTTTCCAAACGAAACGATCCAGTGATAGCCCAGAAATAAAAGACTGGAAGGATGAATGAGGTCCCCTCCCCCTTCACTTTGTTCAAACGTTTTGAACGTTTTTAGAATTCCCAATGCAATCACCAAGGGAGATGATCCGTTTGCAACGTGTACTACACGACCTCTTGAAGAGTTGCAATCTGCCATGAACGTCGTGTCGTTGAGCGGGAGGGAGAGCAACAAGGCACGACGGTCATGTTTTCTCGTCGGCAGAAAAAAGGGAAAAACACGAAGTTAATTTATTCAGTTTGTGGCATTTGGGAGTGTTTTTAGTCTTTCTCCATGTATATATATATATATATATATATATATATATATATATATATATATATATATATATATATATATATATATATATATATATATATATATATATATATGTTGTGTTGATATTTATCCATATTGACTCATTAGGGGTAATTTGAATGAATTACTACCAATTGTGCCACGTGGTGGGCCGGGGAAATCGGGTAAAACTCGCTGGTAAGAGACTGATGTCTCGCCAGGTAAATCCTCGGACAGCTAGATTAGCGTCAGGTTCGGATTTCCTTTTATGGCCTCTCGTGGCATGGTTGGTTTCGACCTGGCCTTTCATTAGAAGGGGCTAGCGTTCGATCCCAAGTATGAGGTAGAAATTTATTTCTATTTGAACATGATGTTGTGTTGATATTTATCCATATTGACTCATTAGGCGTAATTTGAATAAATTACTACCAATTGTGTCACGTGGTGGGCCGGGGAAATCGGGTAAAACTCCCTGGTAAGAGACTGATGTCTCGCCAGGTAAATCCTCGGACAGCTAGATTAGCGTCAGGTTCGGATTTCCTTTTATGGCCTCTCGTGGCATGGTTGGTTTCGACCTGGCCTTTCATTAGAAATCGCTAGCGTTCGATCCCAAGTATGAGGTAGAAATTTATTTCTATTTGAACACGATGTTGTGTTGATATTTATCCATATTGACTCATTAGGGGTAATTTGAATGAATTACTACCAATTGTGTCACATGGTGGGCCGGGGAAATCGGGTAAAACTCGCTGGTAAGAGACTGATGTCTCGCAAGGTAAATCCTCGAACAGCTAGATTAGCGTCAGGTTCGGATTTCCTTTTATGACCTCTCGTGGCATGGTTGGTTTCGACCTGGCCTTTCATTAGAAGGGGCTAGCGTTCGATCCCAAGTATGATTTCAAGCAACTCCGTTCCTCACTTGACCTCACCACCTCTTTTTGAAGGTTAACTCCCAGCCACTCCATGTGATCTGCATTTTCTGTTTTCCTCCAAATCATTAGATATATTAAAAAAATCAGATCTTATTCAAAGTGTTTATCTCTCTTACCACATATTCTAGTTTATTTGACACATGAAATATCATCTTGAAGATTTTCACTATCCCGAAGACATACTTACACACCACAGGTCATTCACATTTTGTCTCTAACCCCCATTTCATTTGAATTTTGTAATACACAATTTAATTATTTGTTAAATAATACGTCTGCTTAATTATTCTATGCAAATCTCTTCATCCTATATTTCTAATGTCGTTTCATCTTTATTCTAAGTTGACATTAGATCATTTTTATGAACCTCGTATTCCCACCTTTCGTAAACAAATATCACACGTCCATATAAGCAATGCATTTTTCCATACTATTCTGTTTTATGAAAACAACGGTTGCCGTCTCCAGAGAAATTGTATCACCCATTCATCCACACTGAATTTGCTTAAATACCTTAAATGTTGCTTCCTTAATATCCCGTTCATTTTCCTAAACAAAGCTTTCTATCTGCAGGTTTTAAAATTAAAGACGAGACAACAGCAAATGAATATGAGATCGCAAGGAACATTGTCGTAAGGTCTCGATTCCATCCACTTGGATCCCATCCGATCAATCACCCAAAAGGATCTCACGGGAATCCTGTGTTCTTAAGAAATTTTGGCTTTTGTCAAAGGACTCAATTTTTTTGAAGATTTAATCTTATTCAGAGATAAGATACAAAAGGCGAGGAAGACTTGAAATGTAAGATAAAGATTGGATTTGTGAAGTCTCATATTTATGTTCCATTGACCAATACAATTTCTGGTTTAATTTACTTTGAATCATCTTTTTCATAAGTTATTTTTTATCCTATTATTGTATTTTATATAGATCTAGTTTCAAATTAATTGTAGAATTATTGTAATGTAAAGATTTTATTTATACCCCATATTTCCGTTGCTTGTACAATTTCTCCTTTTTTATCTATTTAAACATTCATTTTCCCTACATTCTTTGTTTTTTTTTAATTAATATTTTTGTCTTTTATTCAACTCTATTTTCATATGAATTTTAGGATTGGAAACAGGAATAAAAGACTATCCCTAACCAGGAATAATGGGAACAGGGGTATTCGAATTCCCATTCCAGTGAACAATGAGGACAAATCATTGAAGGAATCATTCAAGGAATCAATTGATATTATGATATGAAAATATTATTTTTCCATCAAATGAACATCATTATTCCCAAGTCCTTCATTATTCACTGTTTGATTTATTTCAAGGAAGTTTCCTTGAATATTCAAAAAGAATGGTATGAAAAGATAATATTCTGAAGACTCTGTTCACCTTGGAAAGTGGATATGTCCATTCATATTTTTGAAACCATATTGTAAAGACTTTAGCTTGATATCTACAGCTGGAATTAAGGTACAGGAATGGAATAATGCAAGGTGGAGATAATAATGATAATAATAATAACAAAAATAATAATAATAATAATAATAATAATAATAATAATAATAATAATAATAATAATAATAATAGTAAACATAAAAAAGAAAAAAAACATAATAATAATAATAATAATAATAATAATAATAATAATAATAATAATAATAATAATAATAATAATAATAATAATAATGACTTGGATTTAAATATTCAATAATTCTCGGAAGTTGTTACCAGTTTACCAGTTTTAAAAAAATATAAGAATTATTGTTGAAGTAGTAAATTTATTAAAAGAATCATATCTATTTTAGATTTACACAAATTAAGAGATAGAATGTGAATAAGATACCCATTGCAATTTCCGGAAGACAAAGGTTGCAAGGAAGGAGAAGAATAGGTATCTTAACTCCCTGCGGTTACTCAGATACCCATACCCAGTCATTTACGTTTTTTGCGTCCCTACCTTATATTGGGACGGGTATGCCCATCCACATACTCCTATAAATCTCAGGACCTCGAGATCTTTCCAACAAGCTCAAGAACACTTCCTAACTCTGTGTAGTTCCTGAGATACGCTTATTACCCTTTATTTTACAGTTTTCGTGTCTCTACCCCTTCTAGGGAGGGGTACGCCCATTGCCACACCCACTATAAGTCACGGGACCTCGAGACCTTTCCAACGAGCCCAAGAACACCTTTTAACCCCTTGTGATTGCTGAGAAAAATTCACTTTTAAAAAAAAAGTATATGGTTTATGTTTTATGGTATTTTTCATCTGTTATTATAGATGAAATATAGGACCTTACGCCAAGACCCCTGGGAAAGGAGAAGATATTGGGCCCCTGAATATATGCACCGATGTATACAGATTCAACCCTTCCCAGCAACTCCCCTTTTCCTAACTACAACGAGCATGTTTGGGCGTTTTTAGGAAAAATTGTTGTTCTCATAGCAGTTACCATTCAGCGTAACAGGAATATATATATATATATATATATATATATATATATATATATATATATATATATATATATATATATATATATATATATATATATATATATATATATATATATATATATATATATGTATATATATATATATATATATATATACTATATATATATATATATATATATATATATATATATATATATATATATATATATATATATATATATATATATATATATATATATATATATATATATATATATATATATATATATATATATATATATATATATATATATATATATATATATATATATGTATATATATATATATACATATATATATATATATATATATATATATATATATATATATATATATATATATATATATATATATATATATATATATATATATATATATATATATATATATATGTGTGTGTGTGTGTGTGTGTATTTATATAATTATATATATGTATATACGCAGTGGACGTTTGTATTCATATAGGTATTTTGATAGGATCGCAAGGAATTGTAGTGATAGGAAAAAAGTTAAAGTTCAAATGACGCAACCTGTGAATCCCGGACCAAGTATTCCCCCTCCTGGACCCAGTAACCCAACTCCCGCGGTTACTCTAGTAGGTGCAAGATCAGCTATTGTTCCTTTTCAAGATTGGGTCAATGGGTTCCTGCCTCAGAATGTCGAGTCATGGATCTCTTCAGTAGATGCTCATTTAACCGTAAAATGCTTCAAAGACCCATCTGTATAATTACAAGAAGCTAAAAGTTTCATAGACTTTGTTAACCCTGGATAGGTACGGTGGGTCGTTTGCGACCCCGAGCGTCAAAAAAAAACAGGTTTTTCTCACGTGACTCACCCCTGTGACTGAATTTGTGGGTGATCGACCTGCAGGAGGTGTCTCCCCTACACGCTCTAGTAGTGTCCAGATGTGCATTGCTGTAGCTGTACTCCTTCCCCGATTTCTGAGACGCATCGGGGTCGTTCGCGTCCGAGTTTACCCTTCTGAGGTAGTTTGCATAATTATCAAAGTTATTACGTATTATGAAATTGTCGTAGAATGGTGCAACTTGTATAGGTTATCAGTTGTGGAAAGTCTTGGTGGATTGTTTGGCTACCATGTGCATGTTTTTTTTTTTAGTTAAAATGTCGTTCATCACCACGAGGACCATTTTACCGCGAGTGCCCTTTTTTCATTTTTTTTCATTTTTTTGCCAAGTAATTTTTCCGTAAGATATTGCCAAATAGTGTCGTAAAACTTTTGCTTGTTTAGTGTTGGAAAGTGTGTCTAGATGATCTGGCTACCCATGCATGACTTTGTTTTTGTCAGATATGACGTAGTTATTGGTATATTGGGTATTTAACTGCGGTTACCAATTTCTGTTTTTTTTCAATATTTGTAAAAATTACTACGTAGTAAGGAATTGCCGTATATTATTCATTTTTTTTTCATGTTTATGTGTTAGAAAGTGTGCCTTGATGGTTGGGCTAACACGTGCATGTCTTTTTTTTTTATCTGAGATGTCGTATATTAGAATGTCGGGCATTTTACCGCGAGTGTCCCTTTTTAATTTTTTTTAATTTTTTTGCCAAGTCATTTTTCCGTAAGATATTGCGAAATAGTGTCGTAAAACTTTTGCTTTTTTAATGTTGGAAAGTGTGTCTAGATGATCTGGCTACCCATGCGTGATTTTGTTTTTGTCGGATACGACGTAGTTATTGGTATATTGGGTATTTAACTGCGGTTGCCAATTTCTGTTTTTTTTTCAATATTTGTAAAAATTTACTACGTAGTAAGGAATTGCCGTATATTATTGATTTTTTTTTCATGTTTATGTGTTAGAAAGTGTGCCTTGATGGTTGGGCTAACACGTGCATGTCTTTTTTTTTTATCTGAGATGCCGTATATTAGAATGTTGGGCATTTTTCCGCGAGTGCCCCTTTTTATTTGTTTTGCATTTTTTTGCTTAGTCATGTTACCGTAAGGAATTGGCAAGTAGTGTCGCAAAACTTATATTTTTATAGTGTTGGAAAGTGTTTCTAGATGATCTGGCTACCCACGCCTATTTTTTTTTTAGCCAGATATGGCGTATATATAAGTATGTGTTCGATTTTCCTGTGATTGCCATTTTTTCGTTTTTTCCCATTTCTTTCAAAATTACTACGTACTAAGGAACTATCACAGAGTAATATTTCATTTATATGTTTATTTGTCGGAAAATATGCCTTGATGGTTTGCCTAGCACGTGGCTGAAATTTTTTTTTTCTGAAATGCCGTATATTAGAATGGCCATTTTTCCACGAGTGCCCCTTTTTATTTGTTTTGCATTTTTTTGCTTATTCATGTTACCGTAAGGAATTGGCAAGTAGTGTCGCAAAACTTATATTTTTATAGTGTTGGAAAGTGTTTCTAGATGATCTGGCTACCCATGCCTATCTTTTTTTTAGCCAGATATGGCGTATATATAGGTATGTGTTCGATTTTCCGGTGATTGCCATTTTTTCGTTTTTTCCCAATTCTTTCAAAATTACTACATACTAAGGAACTATCACAGAGTAATGATTCCTCTAGATGTTTATTTGTCGGAAAATTTTGTTTACTTTTTTTTTATTGAATATCATCAAATTTTTTTAGCTAAAATATTGTTTTACATTTTTTTTTTCGATTTTATTTCCCTTCAAAAAAAATTTTTGGGTCAGAATTTTAATTTTATAGTCGTAAAATAATCGACAATTATCCAGCAACCCACCATACAATTTTTATGCATATCCAATAATAATTAGATTAGTAAATAACACCTTGAAATTGACATACCCTTCCTACATTTCAAGTGGCAGATTAGGGAGTCTGAGTCAGTGTGGTTGGCGGCCATTTTGTGGACATATCCGAAGCGTAAGCTGCCCTATCTATATATATTGTTGTTCCCTATAGAATTTGTGATATTTTGGTATATTTTTACCTGCATAAATATCATATTATATATTAAATATATGTATTTTTTTACGAAATTTCCAAGTACTCAAAAAATTACCTTTAGATATGGCCCCTGATATAAATGTAATTTACAAAATAATGAAGATTTTTTTACATATTTCTATTTTAGGATAACATATGTTTATTCCCTAAAAAAATTAGCCACTTCCTATTTCATTTGGGTACCCAAAAAAATTCATGAAATTTGGACAATTTTTTTTGGCCAAAAAAAGTTACCCTTTTTTTCTCATTTCAGATCTTCACCTCCATGGGTCTGACTTCATCCAAAATACATCAAGATGTGTCCTAAACATTCAAGAATCAATTCCTAAAAGGATTTGTGTATATATGTATAAACTTTTTTTTTATGAATTTTTATGTCAGGTCTTTTTTTTTTCTACTTAATTTTTTAAAATATTTATAATAAATAGTTTTTCTGCAGATGAGTAGTATTTATCTTTACAGTTGTTTTAAGCATTCATTGAAGTTTTTTTTTTGCAAAAGAAAAAAGGAGGTTACTGCAAAAACTGATTTTTCAAGAATTTTTTTTGGCGTCGGGGTCGTTCGCGTCCGAGTATACCCTTAAAGGGGTGTCCGAGGACCGTACCTATCCAGGGTTAAAAGAGATGCAAGCGCGTATCTTAGAGGAGTCTCTTTCCAAGAGGCAGTTACATGGAACAATTTCAAATTTAGGCTACGTGCAATATATGGCGGTGAAGAAGCTTTCGACATAGTTTTTTCATTAAGAAACATACTTAATCAAACCTCTATGAATTAGCTTAATATTATAGAACTGGCGGCACTCATTGCCGACCGGCTGAATGAATAACAGGATAATTTACGTAATTCCACATGGGATACAGGAGATAACATCGTCGTGAAAGATTTTTTACGGCTAATGTATTTAATTTGTATGACAGTTATGTTGCTTGAAGTTTTAGTGCTATGTTTTGATAAAAAGCTAACGCCCGAAAGTACGGATTTAAATGTGTATAAACTGATAAAAAAACACATGTCTAAGTGTACTGACCTTGATCCCTTGCTTACGTAAGTTTTTGCAAAAAATTAAACTAAGCCACAACAAGTAAACGTAGTTAATAATAATCAAGCTGCAGGGATGACTTGTTACAATTGTAAATGTCAAGGTCATATGATTGCAGACTGGAAGACGCGGTTTTGTTCAATTCATAACAGTTCAACTCATATAATCGATGCTTTTCGCGTAATCAACAGCAGAATCCTAGAAACACGCAAACAGTTCCATATAGAAATAAAAAGAAGAATCCTCAGTTTAATAAGAAGAAACAAACGAACGGCAATGCTGTTCAAAATAAAAAACAAACAAATAATGCTTCAAGTAACTCTGTGCCTGGGCTGTCTAGCCAGAACTCGCAAGGGCAGACATATTTTCAGAATGTGCAAAGCAAAGCAAATACCACGTAGTTAAGTCCATTGGGGGAGAAAATGATGTTGGGTCATTCATATCAACATATTTTGTATCAAATAATCCATTTAATAATTTACCAGATCATTGAGAGGCAATAGATTTTTATATGAAACACACGGCCGAATCCAATAAATCAGTGCAGGTTCCCGTAGATTTGCATCAAATTTGTGCAATAATAAGCCAAAATGAGTTACGGCCAACATTATATGCTGTAAATTTAGAACACCGATCCTTCATATTATTTTTTGATTCTGGTAGTACACGTAATATCTTGGATTTGAGGACTCACCACTTGTTGTTTTCGAACTTACCCTATGGAGAAGTCCGGAGTAAGGCTCTCGGGTATATGAAATAATGAATTAAATGTAATAGGAGTAACTCATGTTCAGTACAAGGTCTGTAAGCGCATGTTTGCCGATGCCTTTATCATTATACAAAACATTGATATGTATCCAGCTGTAATTATAGGATACCCATCTATGGGCACGCAAAACATCACCTTAGCCCCTGCCAAACACGGTGTGTATATCAAAGGAAAATTCCATAAGTCTTCTAATACCTTAAAATCTGTTTTGGGTAAAAAAGAGACGACAAATAAAACAGTAACGTAAGTTGAAAAACCAATCCCTTGTCTCATGAATCAAGAAATAATATATGCGACCTAACAGAATTCTCGTTCACCCGTAATATCAGCTTGCACGCAATTTATCGAGCCGAACGTAACTTTGAATATATTAGTGCGAGTAAAGAAAACTTTACCGGGATCTGAAATATTAATCCTTTCCGACACTCTGAAAACTAACGGTTGTCCGTCACACAAGCTATTTATACAGTTGGCTCACAACAACAATGTAATATTGAAGTCTGTATTCATTTGAATATCACTTTAGTAATTCACAGAAATTAACATATCTTGGATGTGGAAGTTTATAAACATCGCATTCTTACCGTCGCTGAGATCAATCAAGCTCAATAAGTTGCGGATGAATCCCTTTTGCAATCTATAAAAAATAAAATCAATAAAGACATTCAAGAAGAGGAAATTCAGCAGGAATATTTTGATCTTTTAACTAATTATCATGATGTTTTCTCCACTACAGATGGATCCTTAGGTATAACGGATGTCATAGAACACCAAATAAGGTTAAAAGACAAGCAGAAAGTTATTTATGTACCCTCGTACAGACTCCCTATGAAATTCCAGAATGAGATCATTGATGAAGTAGGTAAAATGCTAGAAGAAGGAGTCATTAGGAAATCAAACAGCCCTTATAATTTTCCGTTAATAGTTGTACCGAAAAAAGATCGAACATGGCGTATCTGCATAGACTTCCGTTGCTTAAATGAGGAAACGATCCCTGATCGATTCTAAGTGCCATGTACTGATGATATTTTATCTTTGCTAGGTCAGAACAAATATTTTACCAGTTTGGACCTACTTAAAGGCTTTCACCAAATATC
>NC_090756.1:32420094-32427111 GCF_036898095.1 Palaemon carinicauda | reverse complement strand
AAGCTGTAGTAGTCTGAGCCACCCATACTAGTTTGGTTTGCTGTGAGCGATCCAACTAAAGTTTCTCGCCGTCACACTTCGTAGTGACCAGCGTGGTAATGAAAACTGACCAAACCCAAGGCAATGAATAAAGACATGTTTGAGTCCTTTGTTCTGTAGTAATTTGTTGTTGCTGTTGTTGTTGTTGGCGTTGTTGTTGTTGTTTTATCATATTCAATATAAAAAACCACTTATTATATTCAAACGATGTCATTTCTGATCTTTCCAGTATTAAATTAACATTATGGTTAATTAAAGAATATCTAAATAACATTCATCAACTCTATGATCACCTAACTCGTTCAGTTATCTTAGATAAATTATTTCAAATATCAAAATATTGAATACATATCTACAATTCCGTTAGAGAGAGAAAATTTGAATTTGAGTTACAAAAGTAAATCAGTATTTGGGATTGTCTCAGAATCTCTATATATAAGAAAAACTCTAATTTGAAATTATAAGCTCAATAGAAATAATAGAAAGACGTTCCATGTTGCAATGGTCTGCAACCTGAGAATAAATAGAAAAGCCAGTTACTTAATGAAATTTGGTGTGTGCGTATGTATATATAGTATATATATATATATACTATAATATATACATTATACATATATATATATATATATATACTATATACATTATAATTATTATTACTAAGCTAAAACCCTAGTTGGAAAAAGCAGGATACTATTAGCTCAAAGAATCCAACAGGGAAAAATATCCCAGCAAAGGAAAGGAAATAAGGAAACTGATAAACTATATTAAAAGTAATGGATAATAATCATAAAACATCTTAAGGTTAGTAACAACATTAAAATAGATCTTCCAATATATAAGCCATGAAGAAAGACTCGTGTCATCCTGTTCAACATCAAAACATTCGCTGCAAGTTTCAACTTATGAGGGATGTTTCCCCAAAACATTGGATCCCATAAACTCTAAGTTTCCTCTTGAAAAACTCCTATTCAATCATCACCCAATCATTCTTCAGTAATTGTAGGTATATACTAAGTAAATGACCTTTTTATTATAATCATTATCGCTTTAATGAAGGACCCTTACGATTGCAAAAAGGTGTCCATTATCTCAGACAGGTGTCGTCCATTGACACAGATTGGAGCAATGGCTCACTCGAAAGAGCAGTCATTATTATTATTATTATTATTATTATTATTATTATTATTATTATTTATTATTATTATTATTATTATTATTATCATCAATATAAGCTAAGCCTTGTGTTTAGCTTATAATAATAATAATAATAATAATAATAATAATAATAATAATAATAATAATAATAATAATAATAATAATAATAATAATAATAATAGCTGGAAAAGCAAGATGCTATAAGCCCAGGGGGTTCCAACGGGGGAAAATTGATAAAAGGAAAGAAGGAAATAATAAACTACAAGAGAGGTAATGAACAATTAAAATATTAAACATCAAACTAGATCTTCCATGAAAAAGCTATAAAAACTAAAAAAAAAAAACAACAGGAAGATAAAATAGCGTGCCCGAGTGTACCCCTCAAGCAAGAGAACTCTAACCCACGAGAGTGGAAGACCTTGGTACAGAGGCTATGACACTACCCAAGATTAGAGAACAATGTTTTGATTTTGGAGTTACCTTCTCCGAAGAAAAGATTGCTTACCATGGCCAAGGAGTCTCTTCTACCCTCACCAAGAGGAAATAAACCATTGATAATTAGAGCGCAGTAGTTGACCCCTTTTGTGAGGAATTATTGCTTTATAATCTCAGTGTTGTCAGGTTTATGAGGACAGATAAGAATATGGAAAGAATAGGCCAGACTATTCGGTGCATGTGTTACAAACATGAGCCGTAACCAGTCAAAGGACAAAGAACTCTCTAGTGGTATTATATCAACGGGTGGCCGCTGCCCTGGCCACCATATTATGAACATTATAAGTACTGTTGCATATACAGTATAGCTGAGTACTAGATTTTGTATAAACTACCTCAAGAAGAGCACAACCCTCTTAGTTTTTATCTAGTAATGAGATCGATTTCTTTCATAGGCTTTTGTTTATGTCCGATCGCTTATACTTTCGTATTGTTTACATGACGTCATCATAGGGTTATCGAGTAGAAAGAATTTAGTATTGTACAAGTAAAGCAATTTGTTATAGTTCCTACAGTATAGCATGAAGAACCACATCAAGCACACTACTGTCATATCTTCCTCTAACACATGACAGACGATCACCTCTTATTGACATTTGATTCGTTTGACTTACTTTCAATTGCGAGAGAATTTGACAGATGTAGAAAAACACACGTAATTCAGACATTGTATTTTATGATTTTTTTTTGAATGAAATATATCATCTATATACGAATAATTTAAAGGAAAATTAATGAAGGAAAATTTTAAAAATTTCTGGCGAAGAGATTTCCTGACTCTGAGTTTGATTGTCTGCGATCATTGGGAGTAATCCAAAGTATGGACGCACTTAGTCTTTCATCGCTTTCAATTATACATAGTTTTTTCTTTGGTAACTATATTGCATAACATTTCTTTATATTTACTTCTTCTTCTTTAAGCCAGCAAGTGGTAATACCAAGGGGACAGTAAGGTACGCACGTCCAAAAAAAAAAAAAAAAAAAAAAATGCGGAAAAAAAAACCTGCGTAAAATAAACCGCAAAAAAAAAAAAAAATAAATAAATAAATAAACGCGTCAGAAAACACGCACGTCAAAAACAGTGTGCCCAGAAATGTGAGCAGCAGTGGCAGTTTGTCCTTGAAAATGCGTAATCCTCTGAATAAGGCAGTGAGGCATTTGAAAGACAAATGAGGAGAAGAGTAAATGACTTTTCCTGTGGTTTACTATTTTATTAAGAAAATGCACGTTTGGAATTTTTAATGCACCATTTTTACTGAAAAGGATTTTACATAGATTTTCAGAACATATTTAATATGCAATTCATTGTCTAACTTTCAAAAACCTAAGAAAATCATGAAAGTCTCTCTCTCTCTCTCTCTCTCTCTCTCTCTCCTCTCTCTCTCTCTCTCTCTCAATGTGGTTATTACTTTATATACAAAATAGCAAATAAATGAAACAGACTTCCAGCGGATGTAGTAATACGGTAAACGAGTTCAAGAATAAATTATACAATATCATAGAAACTCAAAATGTTTAAACTAATTTATTTTCTCTGCAAGAGCAAATGGAATCTCCTCGGATGGACTAAAAAGTCTTTGAGATATCCAAATTCCTTGTAACTCTCTCTCTCTCTCTCTCTCTCTCTCTCTCTCTCTCTCTCTCTCTCTCTCCTCTCTCTCTCTTCATTTTCTCCGTTTATTCATTTTATATAAAACTATATATAACTTTATTACTAAAAAGGATTTTATATAGATTTTCGAAACGGATTTAATTTCTTCTTTCTGACTTTTTGATTCCAGACCATTTCGATTAAAAACCAGGAATATTCCATTTTCCGACCTTGCTGGAATCCTGGAACGGGTTTGATTGCTTAAAGTTCTATTCTTTAAAATGGTTGAATTTCTTAGAAGAAATTGGAAATTGTAACTCACTTGATGAAGAACTATTTTCTTCTCTACTCTTGTGACGTTGGAGAAGATACAAACTATTTGCTTGATTTTATTTTCATCTTTTCCCGTTAGCAGAGAAAAAATGTTTTATGTAAAGTAAAAGTTCTGTTTGTTTTTCAGACTTGGTTTGTTTTTTCATAAGGGTTTGTATTTTGGTTTCAATACACCTTTGAGCATCTTTTTTTTTCATTATGATTTGCAAAGTAATTTCCGACACCAGGAAATTAGTTCCCTGAATTAAAGTGAAAACACTTTCGCCAAATTAAATTTTCGCTAACCATTATTTAATTTTTAGGTATTGTTAGTATATATAGAAAGAATATGCAAGGTTTTGAAATATAGTTTAATCATTGGCAAAAAGAACAAAACAAAATAACAGAACCTTTTGATACGATGGTTTACGATGTGAAAAGTGCTCAATGCTCAAAGGGCAGAAAGATACGCTATTTATGGGTTCAGGTCGAGACACTTGTCTGAGATTGCATTTAGTAACCAAGTTAGTTACAGTAGTTCAGTTGGCTTCACGGGAAGCTAAGGAGACGTCTGGCAACTTTACTCTGTGGCAGGTAACGCTGTTGGCAACACTGAGCTTGTAACCACGTGATCAAGTTTGTTTTATTATTAATTTTACGATGTACTGTTTATAGAAATATTACTATTTGCTTAACAGCACTTTTGAAAATTAGTAAGAATACTTTTGATCACTTGTCTAAAAGATTAACGACTTTGTTGCCTTACGAGGATTGTATTGGTCTGCAATCAATAATTTCCCCCTGTAAGCGTATTTTTGTTGAAAACTTTTGACAAGACTATAGTTGCCGCAGAGATTCTGGGGGAAATAAACCACAACCCCTTAAGACGTCATAGCCAATCATGTTTTGTACCTCGTTAACAGCGATAACAACACATCCCCTTAAAGTACAGTTTTAAATTTGCAACGGGTGTATTGTGACCGCTGCTACCAGGAGATACTTAGTGATTGGTTATGACGTCATTAGGGGGTGTGGCTTATTTCGCCCGAAATACTTGTGGCGATTATAGCACGTGATGTGCCGAAATTCGTCACACAGTACTCATACGCCACCCGCTAGTAGTGTCCATGGGCATTCTGCAAGTAATTTGTTTTGCATTATTTGGCACTTTAACCCCATCCAGCCCAGATCCTTCTTATTCCACTCTCTGAGCAGCATTCTTAGAAGAAGCGTGACCCTCTGTAATTGCTTTTTCGTACAGTTGTGACCCCATGACATCAGTGATGGCTATTGTTCGTCATGAATGCATAATGTGCAACATTGTAAAAGTAACAGTATTATGCCAATGACGCACAAGATGATTAAGAAAGAAGTTGAAGATCACCAGAGGAGTGAAGAAAGATTTTTTTTTAATAGAAATGTCAGGAATTGTGAAATGATTGCAAGAAATTTAGAGAATAAAAAGAGAGGATAGCTGTGCTGTATCTTGTGACATTAGACATGAGAGAGAGAGAGAGAGAGAGAGAGAGAGAGAGAGAGAGAGAGAGAGAAAGCATTTATCTCTCCGTGAGAGAAGGAAGAAGAGAAGTAACACTGACATGGAATGAGACATCCTGACGCCATTTCTCATTGTTGCAACAATCATGTTGCCTCAGAGCAATCTCTCTCTCTCTCTCTCTCTCTCTCTCTCTCTCTCTCTCTCTCTCTCATGACACTTGTCTGTAATAGATGTTGGAAATGATAGGATTCTTTTGGATAGTTATTTAGGTTTCTATCTTTACCATTTTCTATGGAAGTGATGGATAGTTGGCCAAGGAATTTTATCATTATTCTGTTGATATGTCTGTCCATTTACCTACCTATCTATGCCTATCTTAATATCTTTCTTTCTATGTAAATAGCTGTCTGTATAAATTGTTTTGTAATAATTGGCAACAGCACTGGGATAGTCTTGATGGCAATAACATAAGAGAAGTTATAAATGGTATATCTCCTTGTAGGTATGATATGATACCCCGAAAGTGGGAGACGTTTCTTTGTCGTCTCCGGATTGGTCACACTCGGTTGACATACTAGTTTCTGCTGAAGGACCAACACCAAGCTTATTGCGACGACTGTTTGGTACCTTTATCAGTGAGGCCTTTGCTGACCGAATGGCCCAATTATAATAACTTAAGAAATAGATATCTGTTTGAGGCTCGAGTTGAGGACATGTCCTACTATGCGAGCGCCATTTTTAGATTTATTTCAGAAGTAGGTCTTCTGAAAACTATTCAACTTTTATAATGACATCTTAACTTTTATGGTTTAAAATGAATATTCTTTAATTTTTTATATATAATAAACGATATCGGCGTCAGTGACCTTAGATGTCAGGATGCCAGAAAACTTTGAATCAGTCAATTAGTCAGGGACGTTACCGCATCGGCCACCACAGCATTAATATCATTTACTTGTTTATTAGGACTTAGACTTAGAACCCTTTCAAGTTTAAAGCCTTGTTGCCTTTAAAAATTGGGAAGTGATATTTAAGTATACTGGAACCAAATGCCAATAACCTTCTTACACCAATTAAAAGCTGCCCGAAGGGTATTTGAGGAAATCAAATATTGAATAATATGAAGAGTTCTGAAGAATGAAAGATTTTAAAGATTGTAATGAAAACCTTCCGCCTTACTTTGCTTTGAATAAAGCCTTTGGGTGTTGAATAACTGATAGAAAAATGCTAAATCATCAAAATATGAATAAAAATATTTCACTAAAATGTCTGTAGCCAGATTTTCCTATCCGACTTTCTGTCACAGCCTTGACCTTCCTCAGTCTCTATTCATTTTGACTTTGTCATTGTTGCAATAAACAGGTCGAAGAGATTTTAAACATTTCTAAAGGGATAATTAGGAAAACGTTATTAGTGGATTCCAGTCTTAATATGTTTAGTTTTTAAAATTTTTGCGTTTTTGGAGCAATGAAATAAATCCTGAGGATTTTGAAATTAAAAACCAATCCGAAAAAATATTTGTTTGGAAATGAAATTCTTACTTACAAAACATTAATAAGCAATGTATAAGAGATGGAGTATCAACTGATACGTATAAGGCATATTTTCTCTCAATGAAAACGGATATATATAGAAGAGAAGAAGTTTTGATCCTTAGAAATTCTGGAAAATATTCTGTAAAATACGTTTAAAAACAGAGAGAGAGAGAGAGAGAGAGAGAGAGAGAGAGAGAGAGAGAGAGAGAATGCAGGGAATAATCACTGATAACTTTGTTAAGTTTTCCAAGTTGGGACAAGGAATTTCTCATAGGTGGGAAACGAGACAATGAAGAGACTTCTTTAATCTGAACAGAGAAATCACGACCAACCCGAGACGCGTCTGGAACAGGAATCGTCACAAATCAGAGGATTTCAAAAGTTGCCTCATA